>NC_056743.1:1022617127-1022689627 GCF_019279795.1 Protopterus annectens
AACTTCCACAACCTGAAATGTAAATTTACTTTTACTTATATTAATTTCAATATGTTTATACCAAAACAATAGTGCCATACTTACCATCAGTTTCTCAAATATTTTTCTGTAACTGTCTCCTTAAACACGCAAATCACATACAATGTAATTTAAAAGCATTACATAAAAATGTTTGTAGTCAAACAGATAAACAACATAATTTTTCATACATGTTGTATGATGACAATCTTTGTATATTCACTTTGTATGTGGATTTGTATAGACATCAGTCACCTTAACTTTATCATATGCTGTAGAATGCTAACATCTTAATGTACATTAGTTTTGTATTTTTGTAGTTTACACAGAAACCATCCTTCAAACAAGATACTAAACCAAGGTCACATCTGCCTCATTTGGTACAAGCTCAGGAGGATATAAAAGATCCCACTTATAGAAAAGAGTAGTGGTTGTATTAAAACATAAAATGGAAAAAACACAAAATATAAAATAATATGAGGCATCTCTTTCTCTCTATGTATATGTAGGGATGCCTCATATTATTTATACACACACACACACACACACACACACACACACACACACACACACACACACAGAAACACACACACACACACACACACGTACAAGAGCTAAAAAATATAGTTCATCCCCCTACACCCTTTAAAACAGAGTCAATATTTAACATTCCACATAATTTTGATATCATTAGGGGAAATTTACCCAGTGCCCTGACCAAATTTCCCCTGGTCAGTATGAATACCACCTTGAGTGTCCTCTGAAAATAGACCACAGATTAACCCAGTCAACAAATCATAAATAAAAACAAATCTTCAGTTTCTCCTTCTTTTAAATGTGAAGCATTGCTACATGTGCCAGCAAAAGCACTCACACAGTTGTCATTGCTGAAAATGTAGTGATTACTGTGAATAATATCTTTAATGGCCGGCATATTCATTGTCTATTCAGTTATACAGTGAGGTATTGTATTCACCCCACCACTTTCTATACAGTTAATGTTTTCCAACATCAGTCTTGTTTCAGCCGCATACCTATGCTTTGTAGTCAAATGTAATATATCTGCCCTGTACTTACTTTCTGAAATCTATCCCCCACATCTTGAAACTGTATTTTAAAAGCATGATTTATATCTATCTGTCTATCTATCTATCTATCTATCTATCTATCTATCTATCTATCTATCTATCTATGTCTAACTTACATAACTACATACACCATTTTAGCTCCCATTGTTTGTGTAGGTACTGTAATCTAAATGACTGAACTGTAAAAGTTTGAATTCTTTTTCAAATTGCTTCTTTTTGCTTATGTCACGCAGCACTATTTTGCAGCCGCACTGTATTTTGCTCTGATTGCACTTAAGATTCACAGTGCACATACAGCCTCTTTGTTCATTTATTCTTTTTTGGCGGTATGTTACTCATATATTCACATTTATCCTTACTCCATCAATACACCCCTTTCTGACATGCCACTGTCTTCCTATTAAACCTGCCCAAATTATATTGCACTCAGTCTTAGCTACCACCTTTTAACAGCAAAAATGTTAACATAAAGTCTTGCCAGCCTCCTGCACATACTTCTCAACTGTCTGGATTTTCACAGAATGCCCACATTTTTGCTTCATATGTTTGGTCTGTCCCTCATAAAATTTGTGGTTTTCTGGCAAATCACTGAGGACTGAAGTAACAAATAATGAAGAATTTTAAGTCCAGGACTTCATATAATTCAGAAAATCTATGCTAATGCAAAACCTATTCTAAGAGTTTTATATATTTATAAAACCCATATTTAAAAATTGTTGCTGATTTTCAACCTTTATCTTCCAATTATTTTTGGCTTTGTCCAGAATTCTTGTACTAAGAGTTTGAGTGGTATGCGCCTGCAAAATATCTTTTGTATTAGCTTCCTGAATGCCATAATATAAACCCAATTTACAAAGTTATGCTCATTTGCCCCATCTACAGTTATCAGCTTTGCTTTATCACCTTGTGTCCTCACCTGCTTATTTTGTTCTTTTCTTGTATATTATGAATTTCTTATGAATTTCTGGAAATGTGATGCTTCCGATTTCCTTACTTATGAATTGCACTTGAAAATGGGTTATGTATTATCCTGTTTGTCTTGGTTACCAGCCATAGACTAATAAGCAAATAAATGGTCCATTAATAAATAAACCGAGTTTCTTTTCTATGTTAATTTCTATTTGGTCAATATAGTCTTACACCGAGTGCTTTGCAGATAATCGTGTTTTCTAAGGCATTATTTAGATTGGTTATGAGCAACAGTTAAAAAAAAAAGACACAGCACTTACTTGTTATTTTATACCTGTAATATACCCCTCATTAGCTTGGCAAGATTGTAAAGGTGCTTTGTGTGATTATTTTTAATGAATTAATGGCTCATTGCCATTCATTTAAAAACCAACAATTTTTTTTTCCCCAAGGTAAGCCCAGATGCCTATACTACTGTACAGGAATATGTATATGAATGTAAAAGTGTGATTATAACAAACTCCTCACCATAAAGATGTGGTTATCATAACAAAACAATTCCATCATCTTTTCACTGTTTTATGTCCACTGCTCATCTTTATTTTGCTGTTTAGGATCACACACATTTATACCATGAAAGACCTCACTTTTACTGAGTGACTGATAAGTTTCTAGCATAAAACAACAAATCATATCATAAAAAAGTTCTAAAGAAGGTTATTTAAAACACTAAAGGCAAAAAGTGAATTAAGTGAAGTCTTACTGTGGCTGAACACAGTTATTTAGTTGTTTCTATTTAGTTAGTTTTTGTTATCTGGTTAAGAAATAATTGTTTGTTTCAGAGGACACCTGAGAGCTTTGTTCTTGTTACATGACCCACTCAGAATCATAAAGTTTGTTAAGGGAAGTTGTATGATAAAAGCTCTGGTCATCAATGTACTGCTTAGCTGTTGGCTTTTAAATTTACCATATGGAACAGCACTACTTGAAAAATTTACACACACACACACACACACACACACACACACACACACACACACACACACACACACACACACACATATATACATACAGTGTATACATTATATGTGTGTGTGTGTGTGTGTGTGTGTGTGTGTGTGTGTGTGTGTGTGTGTGTGTGTGCGTGCGTGTACATATCATTCCCACTACTCCATTTTATTCTGTTCTGCCTGGGAATGCACTCTATAAAACCTATTGATGGCCAGATTTTCATTCTTCGGTTTGTGTAACATGAAGCTCATACCAGCATACAAAATTCTCATTAAATGTATAATGTACTATATAATTCTATATTTTATTAACGATGAACCCAATAACTATTATAGCTAATAGTATTTTCTTTTAGCTATCACCTACCTCTTCATGTGTCACCAAAGCACTACTTAAATTTTACTCAACTTATTTTCACTAAAACTAAGATATCTTGTACAGGAATGGCTAACTGAGAAACCACACTGATCCAGATTTAAATAGTCAAAAACTGTGTTTGTAGTGTATACAAGTAGCAACGGAAAAATGTTTCTCTTCAGTTCTTATGTGCAGTGAGCTAAGGTGTACTTGTCAGAATTTACTGTTTCCCCTGGCCCAAATCATTTTGTGTAAATGTGTCTGACATATACTACCAGTATTAAGTTTAACCATGAACTGTATCTACTGCAAGATATGACATGTGTTTGCCTTCAGGTGTTGCATATTCTCATCTTTTGATATTACTTATCTACTCAACCTTGATATATGTAATACATGTATATATATATATATATATATATATATGTATATGTATATATATATATATATATATATATATATATATATATATATATGTATATATATATATATATATATATATATATATATATATATATATATATACATATATATATATATATATATGTATATATATATATATATATATACATATATATATAGGACTCTGGTTTTATCAGCTGTGAAAATGTTCCTTGCTCTAGTATAGGTAACTACTGCATTATTGCACTCATGTTAAAATCCAGTATTTTAAAAACACAAGGGTCAGTACATAGCGTGATTCATCTCACAGCAGTATGAATAAGGAGATTCCAGGCTTGAACATTTTAAAATACTTTTTTTTCATTATAATTTTAAAAGCTACAACAGAGCTGCAGTGAAAATGAAATTGTATGTTTCTCGAAGTTAGCAACAGTTATATAAAATGAAACACACCCACACACCCGCTTTAAAAAAATCAGAAAAAAATACCACATTTCCTTCAGCTCAGTGATGCATTTATGTAATTATAGTTCTCTAACACAATTTGAAGAGTATATATCATATAAATGTATTGTACAAATGTAATTAAATTATTGCAAAGAAGGAGAGCATCTATGCTTAGAAGGAACCAAAAGTTTTACCTCTGAAGAAGCCGTAGAGCAGAGGTCGAGGGTACAGTCAGCAGACTTTCATTTTAAGCAATATCAGATTCTTGATGTCTCATCAGCAATTTTTGGAGATCTTGACTGTTATGTACTAACTGTTTCTTCTAAAACTCTGATAAAGGCTTGACGCCAAAAGCATTTCTCCTCCTTCTTGCTTGCTGACAAAATGGAACTGGACTTAAGGAAACAAAACATTTGTTTGTATTTACTTCAGTCTGGTTTCCTCTTAAGTACAGAAGCTAAGCTATTTTCTTTTGGCTAACAATCCCAGCACTTCCTGTAAAAAAAAGTACTAAAGTTCAGGATGTACCACATGACACAGTTCCTTTTTCAGGGAGCTGACAAACTGCAAACCTCCGGAATTAAAAACTGTACCACGTTATCCTCTGAAACAGTTATGTCAGGAGAAACTGCTGTGTATTTTCTTGGTTATTTGTGAATGGAATTCAAACATTAAGCAGGCATTTATTTTGCTAGCCTAATGGTTTGAGTTGCCTAGACTAATTATTTTCTGCTCCATTTACAGGCATAACCTCAAGGCTGTAGGAAGATCTATAGGGTTATTTAATTAAGGATTTCACTTTGTGAAGTTTAGTAAACTCACTATGTCTCATGTGGTGGTGCTGTCGTTACAAGTTCCACTGTAAACAATATTTGAATTCCAAGAGTGAGGAATGATCTCTTGCAAATTGTTATAATTCTGGAGAGCAGCTAGAGACAAGAGTGAAAGAAAAGTGAGTTCAGAAATGGATGCTACTTTTCACTTGAAATCTACACAATGTATGATGCCTTGCGGTATGGATGAATGCATCGTTTCCTTTGTGAACTAAGTGTGGCAATAAAAATACTGAGTGATTTTGAAAACACGCTATCTCTTATTAAAATGAGTGAGGATATTAACAAGTTATTTATTCATGATGGAAAATTCTAAGCATTTAATCTTGATACAATTATTTTGTTCTATTAACTAGATGCGCTACAGATATAGTACTCACCCGCTATGAAATAATCTGTGGGAGTATTGCTGCATGATGCGTATGGGTGAAGCTATCTTCACTGTTGAATGGTTGTGTGGTTTTTCTGCATTTCTTTTATTCTTTTTCACTGCCGCTTCTGAAGCAACATGACATGTGTATATAAAATGCTGCATTTCTGGCAGTCAGACACTACTAAGCTTTAAAAACTGCCCCATGGCACTTTATTTAGTGACTAAGTGAAAAGCTGAGCTGGAAATGAGATCTGTTTTTGTAAAGTGGCCCTCAGGAAAAATATAACTGGATGAAAAATAGGCTGTATCACTATTAACATGAGTAAAAGGAGAATGATAGAAAAATTAATAACAAGCTACTTCCTGTGGCACAGGGTTTGATTCCTTCAACCTTCATCTGTCTACTGTGTGACCTTGAGCAAGTTACTTACAGTATTTAGGGGCAACCGGTAAACTAGGCTCCTGCATGTCTAGTAACTACCTCTGAACTTACATATATAATCAGGCAAAAATCTTTAGAATATGATCTCACAACAAGGAACTGGTTTTAGACCAGGGGAAAATATGCAGATCAGTACAGCTACATATGAGGCAAAGCATGCACATTTCAAGGAGGTGTGCAGAAAACCTAATTCTGAAAAGCCACTTCTAAAAACCAGTGGGAGAGGGTACACTGGCTCTAATGAAAAGCTGTTCCGGTCTCCATAAACAGTTCAGTGAGAGGAAAAGACATGGAGCCAAGAGTCGTCTTAGTCTAAGGAATTTCCAGCTGATGATTATCACTAGTGCTAGACATAAATGAGCTGCTAACCTTTTTCTTTTTTTTTTTGCTGAACTGGGTACATGAGTTAATCATAAGCACCATTTCTAGTCATCACACTGACCTTTACAGCAGAGTAAAAGCAGTAGATTCAGACAACATAAGCAAAAAATGACAAAGAAATTCTAACATTTTAATACACAAGGTGCAGTCGTACAATAGCAAGAAGTGAACAAAATACTAGCAATGCAATAAAAACGTACTGGAAGTTGGAGGCAACACTGTTAATAACACATACGGGTTAAACTTTTATCTAGAATAACACAAGGTGAGTATATTGACAAAAATATTTATATGCACCAATTCTAAAGAACTGAGAGAAGATGCTGGGTAGTTCTGTAGTCAAGTAGAAAAACAAATATGTCTTAAGAAGTTAGCTCGGTAACCAAATGGGAGGACTGAGCAGAGCTGGTTGTGTTCAGCAGTAACGACAATATTCACCTAATACAGTTTCTTGACGCTATTTTCCTTAAAAGTATGAGATGAATTTCCTTGCCTTAGCTACTGTGATGATGTTTCTGAGATAAGGTGGGAGAAAGTTTGAGAGTGCTGTTTCCTAGGCAAAAAAGATAAATAGATAGATACATATACATAGAAAGAGAGATAAATAGACAGAAAAATGCATGCTCTATCTACAATTTTCAGATTAGTAGCGTAGTTCAAGAGGTTAGGAGCACCACAAACAGATGATAGATCGAATGAGACAATAAAGGAAATGAACAGGGAATAGCAATGATAAAAGGGTTTTTTCTATCAGGAAAATGGTAATGTCAAAGCATCCCATAACAGCAAGCCATTTGACCTTGGGAAGAGTGACAAACAGATGTCAACCCATACGGAGTATGAGAATAAACATATAATTTTGCAGCTTTTCTTTCCGGGCCTCAGCTGAAAGTAGGCTCCTATCCAGTCGGACTTTCCCAGTAAACAAATGTCTATAAATAAATAAATAAACTCGCAGATTCTATTTAGCATTAATTGCACTGCAGCGCTTGTCTTACACAGGGCAGTACTGAGCAGGGTAATTTACATTCCCATTGAGAAATTAACTCTTCTTAATGATGGCCCTAACTTCTTGTTAATGACAGACCTAACTTCTTGTTAATAACGGACCTAACTTCTTGTTAATGACTGACCTAACTTCTTGTTACATACTTCAGTACTACATTCAATAACCTACTAGATAATTTCACTCCCCCCAGAACTAAAAGAATCAAAACCAAATCCACCCCTTGGCTAACTAAAGTAACTATTACACTCATGTATCTCTGAGATAAATCTTGGAAGCATTACCATAAATCTAAAACACCTAACACCCTTACTGAATATAAGTGTATAAGCAACTTTGTAATAAAGTGAAAAAAACAAATTGCTGTAGACCAAAAGTCCTACTACTACAAGATTCAAAATAATCATAGATCCAACCCCCAAAAAGTTTGGAACAGTATATCTGCTCTCCTCTCTCCTGGCAAAAAAGACAATTCCTGCCCTGGTCCTAACTCTCCAGATCATACCTTAGCTACCCAATTCAACTCTTTCTTTATTGATTCAATAGCCAAGCTCACCACATCATTCTCCAATGACACTTCTACTCCACCCTCATCCCACACCTTCAACTCTAGTCCCACTGACATCAACAGTACTCTTCCCCCCTTTACCTTACAATCCGTCTCTCTACACACCATACAAAACCTTCTGCTAAAACTAAAACCATGCTCTCATGCCTCAGACAACCTTCCATCTAACTTTCTCAAGCTAGCTGCCGATGGCATAAACCTTCCCATCACCATACTTATCAACCATTCAATCCAAGAATCCTATGTACCCCTCCTTTGGAAGAAAGTGTTCATCATTCCCCTCCAAAAAGGAGGCAACAATACTGAAATCTCCAACTTCCATCCTATAGCCATCCTGTCCCCTATCTCAAAAGTCTGAAAAATGCATACACTTGCATCTCCTTCCCTACCTTCTAGACAATCAACTTCTTTCTCCAACTCAACATGGATTTCGACCTGGACATAGTACTACCACTGCCATTCTCTCCTTCCTTGACATCATCAACCAACCCCGAGACTCTGGCAACATTGTACCTACCCTTCTAGACATCAAAGAACTTCAATACTGTTTCCCACAAACTTCTCTTGTCCAAACTCTCTCTTCTCCATCTCCCCTCCTCTCTATTAACTGGTTTTCCAGTTACCTTTCTAATAGACAACAAGCCATCAAGTGGAACAATAGTACGTCTTCCTTCCTTCACACTCCAACAGGAGTTCCAGAAGGCTCAATACTGGGTCCCTTACTTTTCAACATCTTCATTAATAATTTTCATCAGTGCATTCATAATACCAAACTTGTCCAATACATGGAAGATTCCACCATAATTTGCAATGCTCAATCTCTCCCCAGACTAATGCAACTAAGACAAGATGCCTTCTCTTGTACAGAGTCTTGGATGCTGAAAAATCACCCTGCTCTCAATGCATCCAAAACCAAAATCATGATCTTTACCCAATCTAAAACACCCCATATCGATAAAAATTCCTTCTCCATAGTCAGTCAGAATAAATTCCCATTGAATTTGTCTCTCATACAAAACTTCTAGGTGTTATCAATGATGAACATTTAAAGTCTGACATTCATATACAAACTAGTATTAAGAAAACACACTAAAAGCACAGAATGCTGTATCGTCACAGCCATTATCTCACTCCCTCATCCAAACATTTACTCTCTATGTCCTACCTCATCCCCTCTCTCTAGTATGGTGCCCCTCTCCTCACCAACCTTCAATCTTCCCAAAGGTGAAAACTGTCATCCTGCTACAATACAATCTCCATGTTTGCTACTGGAACCAAATCCTCCTCCCACCAATGTGAAGCACTCCACTCCTTGAACTGGCTGGAACACCCCCACTATCTCTCTTACAGTCAACTGTTAACTGCTCACAAACCCATTTTCAAACCCTCTAACTGCCCTTCCCTCTCCTCCATACTCACCTTGCATCATCCTGACAGACTACTCAGGTCCAGTAACCAGAACTTCCTCGAAGTGTACAAACCCTTACACACACCTGGACAATTTCTCCTGTCTTTCTCCCTTGCTCGTCTATAGAATTCACCCCTCCACACATTTGACTCACCCAATTCTACTCCGCCTTCAAGACCATGCTCCATTCCCATCTTTATTCTCACTGGGAACGCTCATGCTCTCATCCCACCTGTCTCCCTCTATATCATTTAGGCTCCTCCATCCTTGTTTCTCCTTTCTCAAAACTCAACCTAGTGAATCCCTTAATTTCATTTCCACTCCCTCTCCCTTTCTCCTTTCTCATACCTCACCCTAGTGACTCCCTTCATTTCATTTCCACTCCCTCTCCCTTTCTCCTTTCTCATAACTCACCCTAGTGACTCCCTTCATTTCATTTCCCCTCCCTCTCCCTTTCTCCTTTCTCATACCTCACCCTAGTGACTCCCTTCATTTAATTTCCACTCCCTCTCCCTTTCTCCTTTCTCATAACTCACTCTAGTGACTCCCTTCATTTCATTTTCACTCCCTCTCCCTTTCTCCTTTCTCATAACTCACACTAGTGACTCCCTTTATTTCATTCCCACTCCCTCTCCATTTATTCCTTTCTCATAACTCACCCTAGTGACTCCCTTCATTTCATTTCCACTCCCTCTCCCTTTCTCCTTTCTCATAACTCACACTAGTGACTCCCTTTATTTCATTCCCACTCCCTCTCCATTTATTCCTTTCTCATAACTCACCCTAGTGACTCCCTTCATTTCATTTCCACTCCCTCTCCCTTTTCTCCTTTCTCATAACTCACCTTAGTGACTCCCTTCATTTCATTTCCACTACCTCTCCCTTTATTCCTTTCTCATAACTCACCCTAGTGACACCCTTCATTTCATTTCCGATCCCTCTCCCTTTATTCCTTTCTCATAACTCACCCTAGTGACTCCCTTCATTTCATTTCCACTCCCTCTCCCTTTTGTCCTTTCTCATAACTCACCCTAGTGACTCCCTTCATTTAATTTCCACTCCCTATCCATTTTTCCTTTCTCATAACTCACCCTAGTGACTCCCTTAATTTCATTACCACTCCCTCTCCCTTTTTCCTTTCTCATAACTCACCCTAGTGACTCCCTTCATTTAATTTCCACTCTCTCTCCATTTTTCCTTTCTCAAAACTCACCCTAGTGACTCCCTTCATTTCATTTCCACTCACTCTCCCTTTATTCCTTTCTGATAACTCACCATAGTGACTCCCTTCATTTCATTTCCACTCCCTCTCCCTTTTCTTCTTTCTCCTAATTCACCCTAGTGACTCCCTTCATTTAATTTCCACTCCCTTTCCCTTTATTCCTTTCTCATAACTCACCCTAGTGACTCTCTTCATTTCATTTCCGCTCCCTTTCCCTTTTTTCCTTTCTCATAAATCACCCTGGTGACTCCCTTCATTTCATTTCCACTCCCTCTCCCTTTTCTCCTTTCTCATAACTCACCCTAGTGACTCCCTTCATTTCATTACCACTCCCTCTCCCTTTTTCCTTTCTCATAACTCACCTTAGTGACTCCCGTAATTTCATTTCCACTCCCCCTCCCTTTTGTCCTTTCTCATAACTCACCCTAGTGACTCCCTTCATTTCATTTCCACTCCCTTTCCCTTTCTCCTTTCTCCTTTCTCATAACTCATCCTAGTGACTCTCTTCATTTCATTTCCACTCCCTCTCCATTTCTCCTTTCACATAACTCACCCTAGTGACTCCCTTCATTTCATTTCCATTCCCTCTCCCTTTTTTCCTTTCTCGAAACTCACCCTAGTGACTCCCTTCATTTCATTTCCACTCCCTCTCCCTTCTCATAACTCACCCTAGTGACTCCCTTCCATTCATTCCCACTCCCTCTCCCTTTATTCCATTCTCATAACTCACCCTAGTGACTCCCTTCATTTCATTTCCACTCCCTCTCCCTTTTTTCTTTTCTCGTAACTCACCCTAGTGACTCCCTTCATTTCATTTCCACTCCATCTCCCTTTTTCCTTTCTCATACCTCACCCTAGTGACTCCCTTCATTTCATTTCCTCTCCCTCTCCCTTTTTTCCTTTCTCATAACTCACCCTAGTGACTCTCCTCATTTCATTCCCACTCCCTCTCCCTTTTTCATTTCGCATAACTCACCCTAGTGACTCCCTTCATTTCATTTCCACTCTTTCTCCCTTTTTCCTTTCTTATAACTCACCCTAGTGACTCCTTCATTTCATTCCCACTCCCTCTCCCTTTTTTCCTTTCTCATAACTCACCCTAGTGACTCCCTTCATTTCATTTCCACTCCCTCTCCCTTTATTCCTTTCTCATAACTCACCCTAGTGACTCCCTTCATTTCATTCCACTCCCTCTCCCTTTTTCCTTTCTCATAACTCACCCTAGTGACTCCCTTCAATTCATTTCCACTCCCTCTCCCTTTTTCCTTTCTCATAACTCACCCTAGTGACTCCCTTTATTTCATTCCCACTCCCTCTCCCTTTATTCCTTTCTCATAACTCACCCTAGTGACTCCCTTCATTTCATTTCCACTCCCTCTCCCTTTATTCCTTTCTCATAACTCACCCTAGTGGCTCCCTTCATTTCAATTCCACTCCCTCTCCCTTTATTCCTTTCTCATAACTCACCCTAGTGACTCCCCTCACTTCATTTTCACTCCCTCTCCCTTTCTCCTTTCTCATACCTCACCCTAGTGACTCCCTTCATTTCATTTTCACTCCCTCTCCCTTTTTCCTTTCTCGTAACTCACCCTAGTGACTCCCTTTATTTCATTTCCACTACATCTCCCTTTATTCCTTTCTCATAACTCACCATAGTGACTCCCCTCACTTCATTTCCACTCCCTCTCCCTTTCTCCTTTCTCATACCTCACCCTAGTGACTACCTTAATTTAATTTCCACTCCCTCTCTCTTTTTTCTTTCTCGTAACTCACCCTAGTGACTCCCTTCATTTCATTTCCACTACCTCTCCCTTTATTCCTTTCTCATAACTCACCCTAGTGACTCCCCTCATTTCATTTCCACTCCCTCTCCCTTTCTCCTTTCTCATACCTCACCCTAGTGACTCCCTTCATTTCATTCCCACTCCCTCTCCCTTTATTCCTTTCTCATAACTCACCCTAGTGACTCCCTTCATTTCATTTCCACTCCCTCTCCCTTTTTCTTTCTCGTAACTCACCCTAGTGACTCCCTTCATTTCATTCCCACTCCCTCTCCCTTTTTCATTTCTCATAACTCACCCTAGTGACTCCCTTCATTTCATTTCCACTCCCTCTCCCTTTTTTCCTTTCTCATAACTCACCCTAGTGACTCCCTTTATTTCATTCCCACTCCCTCTCACTTTATTCCTTTCTCATAACCCACCCTAGTGACTCCCTTCATTTCATTTCCACTCCCTCTCCCTTTATTCCTTTCTCATAACTCACCCTAGTGACTCCCTTCATTTCATTTCCACTCCCTCTCCCTTTTTTCCTTTTTCATAACTCACCCTAGTGACTCCCCTCACTTCATTTCCACTCACTCTCCCTTTCTCCTTTCTCATAACTCACCCTAGTGACTCCCTTCATTTAATTTCCATTCCTTCTCCCTTTTTTCCTTTCTCATAACTCACCCTAGTGACTCCTTTCATTTCACTTCCACTCCCACTCCCTTTCTCCTTTCTCATACCTCACCCTAGTGACTCCCTTCATTTCATTCCCACTCCCTCTCCCTTTTTCCTTTCTCATAACTCACCCTAGTGACTCCATTCATTTCATTTCCATTCCCTCTCCCTTTTTCCTTTCTCATAACTCACCCTAGTGACTCCCTTCATTTCATTTCCACTCCCTCTCCCTTTTCTCCTTTCTCATAACTCACCCTAGTGACTCCCTTCATTTCATTCCCACTCCCTCTCCCTTTATTCCTTTCTCATATCTCACCCTAGTGACTCCCTTCATTTCATTCCCACTCCCTCTCCCTTTTTTCTTTTCTCATAACTCACCCTAGTGACTCCCTTTATTTCATTCCCACTCCCTCTCCCTATTTTTCTTTCTCGTAACTCACCCTAGTGACTCCCTTCATTTCATTTCCATGCCCTCTCCCTTTGTTCCTTTCTCATAACTCACCCTAGTGACTCCCTTCATTTCATTGCCACTCCCTCTCCCTTTACTCCTTTCTCATAACTCACCCTAGTGACTCCGTTCATTTCATTACCACTCCCTTTTTCCTTTCTCATAACTCACCCTAGTGACTCCCTTCATTTCATTTCCACTCCCTCTCCCTTTTTCCTTTCCCATAACTCACCCTAGTGACTCCCTTAATTTCATTTCCACTCCTGCTCCCTTTTTTCCTTTCTCATAACTCACCCTAGTGACTCCCTTCATTTCATTTTCACTCCCTCTCCCTTTTTTCCTTCCTCATAACTCACCCTGGTGACTCCCTTCATTTTATTTCCACTACCTTTCCCTTTTATCCTTTCTCATAACTCACCCTAGTGACTCCCTTCATTTCATTTCCACTCCCTCTCCCTTTTTCCTTTCTCATAACTCACCCTAGTGACTCCCTTCATTTCATTTCCACTCCCTCTCCCTATTTTTCCTTTCTCATATCTCACCCTAGTGACTCCCTTCATTTCATTTCCACATCCTCTCCCTTTTCTCCTTTCTCAAACTCACCCTAGTGACTCCCTTCATTTCATTTCCCCTCCCTCTCCCTTTTCTCCTTTCTCATAACTCACCCTAGTGACTCCCTTCATTTTATTCCCACTCCCTCTCCCTTTTTCCTTTCTCATAACTCACACTAGTGACTCCCTTCATTTAATTTCCACTCCCTCTCCCTTTTCTCCTTTCTCATAACTCACCCTAGTGACTCCCTTCTTTTCATTTCTACTCCCTCTCCCTTTTTCCTTTCTCATAACTCACCCTAGTGACTCCCTTCATTTAATTTCCACTCCCTCTCCCTTTTGTCCTTTCTCATAACTCACCCTAGTGACTCCCTTCATTTCATTTCCACTCCCTCTCCCTTTCTCCTTTCTCATAACTCACCCTAGTGACTCCCTTCATTTCATTCCCACTCCCTCTCCCTTTCTTTCTCATAACTCACCCTAGTGACTCCCTTCATTTAATTTCCACTCCCTCTCCCTTTCTTCCTTTCTCATAACTCACCCTAGTGACTCCCTTCATTTCATTTCCACTCCCTCTCCCTTTTTCCTTTCTCATAACTCACCCTAGTGACTCCCTTCATTTCATTTCCACTCCCTCTCCCTTTCTCCTTTCTCATAACTCACCCTAGTGACTCCCTTCATTTCATTTCCACTCCCTCTCCTTTTTCCTTTCTCATAACTCACCCTAGTGACTCCCTTCATTTCATTTCCACTCCCTCTCCCTTTTTCCTTTCTCATAACTCACCCTAGTGACTCCTTCATTTCATTTCCACTCATCTCCCTTTTTCCTTTCTCATAACTCACCCTAGTGACTCCCTTCATTTCATTTCCACTCCCTCTCCCTTTTTCCTTTCTCATAACTCACCCTAGTGACTCCCTTCATTTCATTCCCACTCCCTCTCCCTTTTTCATTTCTCATAACTCACCCTAGTGACTCTTTTCATTTCATTTCATTTCCACTCCATCTCCCTTTTTTCCTTTCTCATAACTCACCCTAGTGACTCCCTTCATTTCATTCCCACTCCCTCTCCCTTTTTTCCTTTCTCATAACTCACCCTAGTGACTCCCTTCATTTCATTTCCTCTCCTCCTTTGTTTCTTCTCATCACCCTAGTGACTCCTTCATTTCATTTCCACTCCCTCTCCCTTTTTTCCTTTCTCATAACTCACCCTAGTGACTCCCTTCATTTCATTTCCACTCCCTCTCCCTTTTTCCTTTCTCATAACTCACCCTAGTGACTCCCTTCATTTCATTTCCACCCTCTCCTTTATTCCTTTCTCATAACTCACCCTAGTGACTCCCTTCATTTCATTTCCACTCCCTCTCCCTTTATTCCTTTCTCATAACTCACCCTAGTGACTCCCTTCATTTCATTTCCACTCCCTCTCCCTTTATTCCTTTCTCATAACTCACCCTAGTGACTCCTTCATTTCATTTCCTCTCCCTCTCCCTTTCCTCCTTTCTCATAACTCACCCTAGTGACTCCCTTCATTCACTCCCACTCCCTCTCCCTTTATTCCTTTCTCATAGCTCACCCTAGTGACTCCCTTCATTTCATTTCCACTCCCTCTCCCTTTTTTCTTTCTTGTAACTCACCCTAGTGACTCCCTTCATTTCATTTCCACTACCTCTCCCTTTATTCCTTTCTCATACCTCACCCTAGTGACTCCCTTCATTTCATTCCCACTCCCTCTCCCTTTATTCCTTTCTCATAACTCACCCTAGTGACTCCCTTCATTTCATTCCCACTCCCTCTCCCTTTCTTCCTTTCTCATAACTCACCCTGGTGACTCCCTTCATTTTATTTCCACTCCCTTTCCCTTTTGTCCTTTCTCATAACTCACCCTAGTGACTCCCTTCATTTCATTTCCACTCCCTCTCCCTTTTTCCTTTCACATAACTCACCCTAGTGACTCACTTCATTTCATTTCCACTCCCTCTCTCTTTTTTTCCTTTCTCATATCTCACCCTAGTGACTCCCTTTATTTCATTCCCACTCCCTCTCCCTTTATTCCTTTCTCATAACTCATCCTAGTGACTCCCTTAATTTCATTTTCACTCCCTCTCCCTTTTCTCCTTTCTCAAACTCACCCTAGTGACTCCCTTCATTTCATTTCCCCTTTCTCCCTTTTCTCCTTTCTCATAACTCACCCTATTGACTCCCTTCATTTCATTCCCACTCCCTCTCCCTTTTTCCTTTCTCATAACTCACCCTAGTGACTCCATTTAATTTCCACTCCCTCTCCCTTTTCTCCTTTCTCATAACTCACCCTAGTGACTCCCTTCATTTCATTTCCACTCCCTCTCCCTTTTTTCTTTCTCGTAACTCACCCTAGTGACTCCCTTCATTTCATTTCCACTCCCTCTCCCTTTATTCCTTTCTCATTACTCACCCTAGTGACTCCCTTCATTTCATTCCCACTCCCTCTCCCTTTATTCCTTTCTCATAACTCACCCTAGTGACTCCCTTCATTTCATTCCACTCCCTCTCCCTTTTTCCTTTCTCATAACTCACCCTAGTGACTCCCTTCATTTCATTCCCACTCCCTCTCCCTTTATTCCTTTCTCATAACTCACCCTAGTGACTCCCTTCATTTCATTTCCACTCCCTCTCCCTTTATTCCTTTCTCGTAACTCACCTTAGTGACTCCCCTCACTTCATATCCACTCCCTCTCCCTTTCTCCTTTTTCATACCTCACCCTAGTGACTCCCTTCATTTCATTCCCACTCCCTCTCCCTTTATTCCTTTCTCATAGCTCACCCTAGTGACTCCCTTCATTTCATTTCCACTCCCTCTCCCTTTATTCCTTTCTCATACCTCACCCTAGTGACTCCCTTCATTTCATTCCCACTCCCTCTCCCTTTATTCCTTTCTCATAACTCACCCTAGTGACTCCCTTCATTTCATTCCCACTCCCTCTCCCTTTTTTCCTTTCTCATAACTCACCCTGGTGACTCCCTTCATTTTATTTCCACTCCCTTTCCCTTTTGTCCTTTCTCATAACTCACCCTTGTGACTCCCTTCATTTCATTTCCACTCCCTCTCCCTTTCTCCTTTCTCATACCTCACCCTAGTGACTCCCTTCATTTCATTTCCACTCCCTCTCCCTTTTCTTTCCTTTCTCATATCTCACCCTAGTGACTCCCTTCATTTCATTCCCACTCCCTCTCCCTTTATTCCTTTCTCATAACTCACCCTAGTGACTCCATTTAATTTCCACTCCCTCTCCCTTTTCTCCTTTCTCCTAACTCACCCTAGTGACTCCCTTCTTTTCATTTCTACTCCCTCTCCCTATTTTCCTTTCTCATAACTCACCCTAGTGACTCCCTTCATTTAATTTCCACTCCCTCTCCCTTTTGTTCTTTCTCATAACTCACCCTAGTGACTCCCTTCATTTCATTTCCACTCCCTCTCCCTTTCTCCTTTCTCATAACTCACCCTAGTGACTCCCTTCATTTAATTTCCACTCCCTCTCCCTTTTTCCTTTCTCATAACTCACCCTAGTGACTCCTTTCATTTCATTTCCACTCCCTCTCCCTTTCTCCTTTCTCATACCTCACCCTAGTGACTCCTTAATTTCATTTCCTCACCCTCTCCCTTTTTCCTTTCTTATAACTCACCCTACTGACTCCCTTCATTTCATTTCCACTCCCTCTGCCTTTTTCCTTTCTCATAACTGACCCTAGTGACTCCCTTCATTTCATTTCCACTCCCTCTCCCTTTATTCCTTTCTCATAACTCACCCTAGTGACTCCCTTCATTTCATTTCCACTCCCTCTCCCTTTTTTTCTTTCTCGTAACTCACCCTAGTGACTCCCTTCATTTCATTTCCACTCCCTCTCCCTTTATTCCTTTCTCATAACTCACCCTAATGACTCCCCTCACTTCATTTCCACTCCCTCTCCCTTTCTCCTTTCTCATATCTCACCCTAGTGACTCCCTTCATTTCATTCCCACTCCCTCTCCCTTTATTCCTTTCTCATAACTCACCCGAGTGACTCCCTTCATTTCATTTCCACTCCCTCTCCCTTTTTTCTTTCTTGTAACTCACCCTAGTGACTCCCTTCATTTCATTTCCACTCCCTCTCCCTTTTTTCTTTCTCGTAACTCACCCTAGTGACTCCCTTCATTTCATTTCCACTCCCTCTCCCTTTATTCCTTTCTCATAACTCACCCTAGTGACTCCCTTCATTTCATTCCCACTCCCTCTCCCTTTTTTTGTTTCTCATAACTCACCCTAGTGACTCCCTTCATTTCATTTCCACTCCCTCTCCCTTTTTCCTTTCTCAAAACTCACCCTAGTGACTCCCTTCATTTCATTCCCACTCCCTCTCCCTTTATTCCTTTCTCATAACTCACCCTAGTGACTCCCTTCATTTCATTTCCACTCCCTCTCCCTTTATTCCTTTCTCATAACTCACCTTAGTGACTCCCCTCACTTCATTTCCACTCCCTCTCCCTTTCTGCTTTCTCATACCTCACCCTAGTGACTCCTTTCATTTCATTCTCACTCCCTCTCCCTTTATTCCTTTCTCATAACTTACCCTAGTGACCCCCTTCATTTCATTTCCACTCCCTCTCCCTTTTTTCTTTCTCGTAACTCACCCTAGTGACTCCCTTCATTTCATTTCCACTCCCTCTCCCTTTATAACCTTTCTCAAACTCACCCTAGTGACTCCCTTCATTTCATTTCCACTCCCTCTTCCTTTGTTTCTTTCTCATAACTCAACCTATTCACCTTTCACTGTTCTACTCTCCTCCACTAATACTTCCTCCCTCTCACCTCATGAAACTGAGTGCATAAGTACCTGCACTCCAAATTATACTTGTGTACTACAAAATACTTATCTTTTAATTTCATTCAATGCTTTGTTACAGCACCTTGCTCAAATGTTACTATTCTGTCTTCTATAATACTGTGTTTTAGTAGTTTTTGAAAATTGTATTGTACTTGTTAACTTTGCTGATATTAACTTTATAATAACTGTATATGGAGCTTTTCTCCCTGGTCCTCCATTGAAAACAGGCTCATTCTGTCTCATTGGACTTTCCCGGTTAACAAACTGCAAATAAATAAACTGAATTAGGTAATGTGAGATATTTCAATTAGTGATACTGCTGGTTAACTTCTTCCTGTGTTTCAAGAGGTGAGTGTCTAAAAAAATGAATGGGGGATTGAGCCAGATTTTATACTGCTTCAGTAAGATTGCTAGAGCAAGTAAGGATACCCTAAAGGGACACTAAAGGAACATTGTCAGGTCTTACCAGAACTCTGAAAAACATTAACTTAGTTTTGGAGAGGTTGATTTAGAATTGTATGGAAACAAACCACTCTAACAAATCATCAAGGTCAGAGAGGTCAGCATCTTTGGCAAGTGTCAAGCAAAAGAAAGAAAGGCTGGTGTTGACAAGGTCATTTGTATACATGAACACTTTAAGTTCCTTGATATCAGTTAAAAGTGAATTTATAAAGATGATAAAAAGCAAGAGGCCTGGCGCAAATCCTTGCACTCATGAATAAAGTATTGCTGGGAAGAAGGACGTCTCTTATGTTTCATTATCAACTCTCTGAAGATTTATCCGGATAAAACAAGTTAACTTAAGCTTCAACTTAATGAAATTCTAAATAAGTGCCCTCTATGATGGGGATAAGATGCTCCCCTTACTTATGTTATCTCTAAATACATAGATGAATGAGCACAGAAAAAAGAGAATATCACATAGATAAGGAATTACTGCTGGTGTGCTAAAAGAAACTGCTCCAGCTGTGGTTTCTTTCAGAGAACAGAAGAGTGACTAGAAGATCAACACCAGGCAGCTGACCTCAGTGAGTTTAAACCCTTCCATTTTAAGCCTAATGTGATATAAGGAAACAGAAAGGGTACATGCCCAATTTTTTACTCTGCAAATACAACTAGAGAGGTAATTGGAAACCATACAGAGAGATCAGATGTCCATCTGTAACTACCCAGTCCCTGTCTTAAAAGGAAATGAAGGGTCAGTGAAGGCAGCCTCAATGAGAAAACCTTCCTCTGTACCACAAAGCCATGGGACATAAGGGTGTTATTCACCAACAACCTTCCCTGCAATCTTAAGCATAAAAGGGAAGGTGGGAGATGGGCCTAAGGTGAGAAGGAAATGAGGGATCCAGGACTTCAGAAATGGAATGATCACACCTTACTTCCATACCACATGGTGCTGGTCATAACAGCAATCAATGTGTGCTGAAGAGTCCACAAAAACAAAAATGTAGAACACCTAGAATACTGTGAAGGGTTTTATTAAACACAAAATAAATATGTTTAACAATAACAGTAAAAACATATAGGGCCATACTCAATAAAGGCTACAGTAAGTGTGCACGATATGTAGTGAAGAACATCTCTACCACATTTTTTGTGCTTTCTAGTCACTCAGAAAGGTTACACTAAGTGTACATGTAGTCTACACTTTGTGGTAACTTTTACGAATCCCTCTCAGTATTTAAAGCTGCAAGAAAATCAGTAGGAAAACTAAAATTAAGAGGAAAAACATGTGAGTTATGACTGTTGTCTGTTCATTCAGAACAGTGTACACTTAGTGTACACTTAGTGTAGGCGTTATTGAATCCCAGGGACAGTGTTTTCATCCTGCCAGATTTAAGACTTCTTCAGTGCTAATTGCAACCACACCTCTTTCGTTTAAATAAACACCATCATGAGTAATTAATTATTTACTTGGAACGTCTAAATCAGTTTTAAAGAAATACCACCTATGAGAATGTGGACTACACTGTATAAAATGTAAAAAACATACAAATATGCCCTAAAAGTTCATAAAAAACAAACTGTAACCAAATAGTTAAGCAGTCCAAAACATGCTGAGGACATTTAATGTAAATTATCAAACCCTAACCCCTTGCACCATCACTAAATGTGAAAAAGATTAGGAACCATTTAAAAGCAGCATATGAAACATTTAATGATTAAAAATTATACTGATAAATAATTTATGCATAATGAAGTAAATATGTGTGCATCATAGCCTATGTTTGCAATTATTTTTTTATATTTCGTATTTGTTGTCCATTTAATCAAAGTTTTGCTGCTCTTAGTTTCAAAACAGGTAATATAGATATGTTTTCATTTAAACCTTGGGTGGGGGGCAACTTTTGCATTAAGCTTTAATTGCCAATACAGTTCCATATATTCAAGTCTAGTATCCCAACAGCTCCCCCTAAGGTCAGTGTCAATTCTGTCAATTATAGCAAATATAAAACTTTTAAAATCCATGCATACCTGCAAATGTTTTTGTAAAGCAATAGTGGTGCATTTGTTTTTAATATCAAGTTCGTGTTTGTAAATTCTCATCCTCAAATGCCTCTTAGTCTTTCCTATATAGAAACCAGGACATGTTGTACATTTTAAAATATATCAACCCCCTTCAATGAATAATTATCTCCTTTAAGTTTGACTACCAAACTGTTGTTAATGCCTAAATTCATGAAATTGCCCTCAAATATATCAAAAGAATATCTACATCTTCCATATTGCTTGGTTCCTTTTAATTTTTTATAAACACTGCTCCCTAAATCTCTTTCTAATAATTGTTTCATTTTGCATGATGTTTTGAATATAAAGTGTGGCTCCTTTCCAACCACCAGTGATAGCAAGGGATTAGTCTTAAACATGCTCCAATTATTCCTAACCATTCTCTTGATGCTATCAGAACCAGTAGAATATTGGAATATCATTGCTCTTTCAAAAGTATTGGTCTGTGCAGGACCATCTTTATGCAGTTCTGGTAAATCCTCTGAACTTGCCACAAAAAGTGGTCTATATTTATTCCCCCAATTATTTACAATCTCATTAGCAATATCAGTTGCTCATTTCCTAGAGTACCATCTATCTATGAACGTACTACTCAACTTTTCCATTTTCAGTAGTAATAGTTCCTTTGAAGAAACCATACGGGCCACTCGTCGATATTAACTTCCATACTTCACTCACCTAACCAGCCACAATTGGGACAACTCAAGATAAATATGGCTAAGCTTCTAAGGGCTCTACGGCCATTAGCCTTGTAACCTCATGTGAACCTATGAATCTAATACACTGTCCCTTAATTTGACTTTTCTTGAATATAAAAGGAAGGCAATTATTGTAATGCAAGTATGCATTACTAAAAGTAGGTTTCTTGTAAATACTGGGGCAGAATCCACTTTCACCATAGCTAATAATAAATAATTAATCTCAGCTTTCTTAAAATGATATGTGAATCTTAGAAAAGTTACTGAGTTGTTTAAGAATTCAACAAAATTACCTACCATGTTATCTGGACCATTTCACAAAATAAATATGTCATTTAAAAATCTAAGATACACTTTATAAAAGCTGTAAAACTCAGAAGTAAAATATATTTAATTTTCCAAGTTTTTAAAAGTAAATAAGCATAAGTGGCTGCACATGCTGCACCCATTGCAACTCCTTGAATTATATGAAATTATTGTCTAAGACCATCTCCATAAGGTCCATGACAACTTTAATATCCTTATTATTCAGAAACAAACATGTCAAACCTTTAAGAAATGAATCTAGACCCTGCTCCCTTAGAGATGCTGGAAAATAAATCAGTAATATATAATGTTAGAAATCCAAATTATGATCCCATAAGTCATTTTTTAATATGATTAGGAATTCATTGTAGACAGCTAATAGATATGTTTTGGATCCTTATGCTGCTATCATTGGTGTAAAAGGTGGATCCACCACATTTTTATGGATCTTTTTAAAAATTTGTATGTGTCCCTTGTCATGAAACCATATAGTAAACAGTCCGCTAAATATAAATCTGTTTTTCTATGTGCTATGTTTACTTAAATCCTTGTATTTATTTCATATACTGTATCATCATGCAGAATGTTACAATTTTACTTGTATAGTAAATAGAGTCAAAAATCACAATCCCCCCCCCCCCACACACACACACACACACACACACGCTGGGTTTTATTAGCCTAATGCTTCTATCATTTTTAAAACTGTTTATGAGTAATTTCTCATACTTTGACAAGTTCAGCCTACTGGTCCTTTTCCTAGTGTTTGTGACACATTTATAAATCTCATGTTTACACTCCTATTTTTTTCTGAAAAAGTTTTTTATTAGATTTTAACTAAACACATTTATCATGACAATAATTATATTTAGAAATGTGTAAGCATAAAAAAGAACAATATGAACAAAAACAAACAACAACAGCTATTTACAACAGTGTCTAAACAATGAAGAGTCTCAAAAAATTCCTATACATTACAATTTGATATTGGTATAGCTATTTTTGTTTATCAAGCAGTTTCATGAAATTTGTGCATGTATTATAGAAGGAGGTGATTGTAGTAGATCTTGATTTAATGGTGTAAATTTCCTGATGACATACTTCAGTTGCAATATTTGTGAATTCTTTGAAAGAGGGTGTAGCTTCATTGTTCCAAATTTTGGTTATAACTTTCCTCGCAATTGATAAAATTGATCATAAAAGACGGTATTTCATTCTTTTAACACAAACAGGAATCTTCTTCTTTTGGCTTTTCCCAGTTAGGGGTCACCACAGTGAATCACCTGTCTGCTCACGATTGACAGTAAAGTTTTACGGTGTCGAGTTGCCAGCCCGGCACCCAATCTTCCATGGAAGGCACACAGATGCACACACTCACTCCTAGGGCCAATTTTAGAGTGTCCAATCCACCTACAGCATGTCTTTGGGATGTGGGAGGAAAATGAAGCACCCAGAGGAAACCCATGTGACCACAGGGAGGACATGCAGACTCCACACAGAAGGCACCCCAGCCAAGGATCAAACTGGAGAACCTCTTGCTGTGAGGTGACAATGCTAACCGCTGCACCACCATGGCTGCCCTTTAACACAAACAGGAATAATAAAACCAAAACCAAAGTACGACCCAGAGACACTGTCCCTAGCGCTTTTGTTCTTTTAATGCAGAACTTCTTCAAAAACAAACAGGAATAATGGTATTAAAAGAATGAATGACTTAGATAAAATGAAATTGTCCCCAAATAAAGCCTGTAAAAAAAGATTAATGTTCTCCAATAAGGCGTAATACAACACAATCAAAGGGCGATATTGTAGTTGAGGGCATCACCAGATGCACAGTAGCAAGGCCCTCCCAAAACCCACCCCCGTGATATGTCATTCATGAATATGCATTCCCTCCGAAAGTACAACCGAAGAAAAAGTGCACTGACGTAATATGACAGTAAATATAACAGTAAACTGTTACCAACATCTGTAATTGAAAAGTTTTATTGCACTATTAGACATACTATAATCAACAAAGAAACAAAACCGTCAAAACACGTCATCAGGCTTTTTACTATGTAGCATTATAGTTCTCTTTGTCAGAGTCAGAATGCGATGGTTCACTGTCCCAATTAATGTCCAAATGGACTCTTTTTGGTGCAGGTGTCACAGCTGACTCTTTCTCAGTATCATTGGCAGGACCTTTACTAAGAACAGCTTCCTGGGGGATAATGTATTATCCGTTTGTGTACAATTAATATTTTCATATCATGTATGCACGAGCAAATTAAATATGCAGACCGGGTTGTCACTCAATTTACGACACACCCACTTCTGTGTGAAACAAACTGGTGTGGCCCTCAACTACAATATCGCAAATCAAAGAACATGCACACTCCTTCCAAAAGGTGGGAAGAATGGGGTACAGAATTGGATTGTCTAGACTTTTCCTTTTGATTTGATCAATAAAGTCAAGTATCTCTTCAGAGTTATATTGTAAAGTTAAATTCAGTTTCCTCATAAACAATTTCAGTTCCAGCAAACTGTCTACTAGATCTAATTCCTTAGTAGGTACAAATCTAAAACTTTTTTGAAATAAAGAAAAATGCTTCACAGTAATGACTAAATTATTGTAATTAAAAATGTGCGTGTGTGTGTGTGTGTGTGTGTGTGTGTGTGTGTGTGTGTGTGTGTGTGTGTGTGTGTGTGTGTGTGTAAAACACCATCATTCCTCACCTGAAAACCTAGTTCAGCAGTAATTTCCCCCTTCGTCTTCCTTTGAAATATTGATTCCCTCTTTTCCATTCCTGGTTTCTGTAAGGAGGTATTTGGTTGTTCTGTTTCTCTGATAATTGGCTAACCTCTTAGAATGTCTTAAAGGTGAAAATTCTAAAGGATCTTTCTATTTCCATTCCATTTTCAGTAGTATGTTCCTTATAAAACTCAACTTATTCAAAAACAAATTCATTCAAAAAAAATTTATTCAAAAGCAAACAAACAAATTGGTCTTATTTAAAACAAACAAACAAACCGGTTCAAAAAGAAACAAACTGTTTCAAAAACAAACAAACCGGTATAAAACTCATAAGGCTGGTTAATATAGTTATCCACCTGATTGTCCCCCAAACCTTGCTTCTCAGCATTTTTCTGTAATTGACAAGTCTTAACATTATATAATGTCCCCTTTTTTATAATGTTTTCTATCCCTCTGGATTTTTCTTATCTTTGTATTAATAAAATCTTGAGACCGTCTATCCACATTCTCAAAATCTGGTTATAACACAGTTGCAATGGTTGATGGGTAAGAGTGACTTCGGTCTGAAGAAAAGACAGTTTTAGAAATCAAAAAAAACAAAAAATACTGCCACAGAACCTTGCACCAGCAAATAAATTTCTCCGTACTCAGTAGTAGAAGCTGAACGCAAATTTTATTATTGAGCGTTTTCGCCTTGCAAAAATAGCTTGGCTTCTTCAGAGTTAAAATAACATTAAATAATCAAGCAAGATTAAATAGTAAAAGGAAATGATGTCACTAAGAAACTAATTGACTTTAAAAGAGAACACGCTCTTTTTTTAACATTTCAGCATACTTCAAGTATTCCTATTGTTGATACAAAATTAAGTACTATTAGTTAAAACTGAACTATCCTATTTCTGTATACACCAAAAGTTGTTCAAATCAACTACATGATTTATAAAAATGTAAAAAAACAAAACAAAAATATTAAACATAAAAGTTCATAATAAATCTGAATCATGAATAGTAACTCCTTAATTTTAAAACTGGTAGTATGTTACAGTTATCATTCAGACCAGGGGAATGGAAGGCATCAGTTCTAAATTGCCATTCCAATTCTTTCAGTTCCAACAATAATGGGAAAGGACCCCCTCTAATGGATGGAAAAATTTGATCTATTGCCATAAAGGAGAAGCTATGTCCAGGGAAATCTATTAGATGCTTTGAAAGGGCATTATTAGTGTTTTTAGTCCTCATGGCGTACAAGTGCTCGTAGAGTCGGTCACGTAACCTGCGGTCCGTCTTTCCAATATAGAAAGACGGACAGCAGTTGCAAAATGCAATATAAACTACTGCTTTACTTTCACAGTTCAGAGGCATTTTTATGGTATATTTCCTGTCCATTACTGTGAAAGTTTTGCCAACTCTTATAACATTGCATCTGTTACAAAAACCACACGAGTACATCCCTAATTTCCTATTAAACCCATTACCAGAGTTGTTACTCTGTAATAATTCCTTTAAGTTTTTGTTCCTTTTAAATACAAATTTTGGAAAGGAACCAAATTTTTTAACTAAAAAGGGATTATCCAAAATGAAGTCCCAATTCTTTTTAATGACTGAGACAATCTCCCTAGAATCAAAGCTAAATGTAGTAATGTAACTAAGGGACGGATCAAATCTTGTTCTTTCCATTGACCCTTCATTCTCAGTATCTATTCTCGTTCCATATAGGGAAGTATTTGTTAAATCTACCCCTACTGTATTTATTGACAAAATAGCCCTAAAAAAACCATTCTCTCTTTTTGTGGCTACTTCGTCCAGTATGTCTTGTACAAATTTGTAAGGATAATTACGTTTTAGGAACATATCGGTTAAAACACTACACTCAGCATAGAAAAAGTCCAACGTACTGCACATCCTCGCTGCCCTTACAAATTGGCCTTTAACTATGGCCTTTTTCTGCCCACGTGGATGTTGGCTAGAAAAATGCAAGAACGAGTTGCAGTACGTTGGTTTTCTAAAAATTCTTGAGGTAAACACCCCTTTCTGTAGATCTTTTTCAAGTTTCACATCTAGAAAATCAATTTCTGAAATAGCAAAAGTGTAAGTAAATTTCAGAAATTGTGTGGTAGAGTTTATTTTAAAAATAAAATTATTAGCTGTCAATTCGTCACCTTCAAATAAAATAAAGATATCATCTAGGTATCTTGTATAATATTTGACAAGGCTAGACAGGTCACTTGAAGCAAAAAGGAAGTGTTTTTCCCAATAACTCATAAATAGATTTGCTACTACTGCTCCACAGGGGGAGCCCATAGCAACCCCTTTTTTTTGTAAGAAAAATTTTTGATCAAACATAAAATAGTTATAGGACAACACTATATCCAGCACTCCAATAATCACATCTATTTCATTATTAGGTGCCCCTATTTCCAAAAGTAGCAAAGACAACCATTCAAGTGCTTCATTATGGGGAATGGAGGTATATAAATCAACCACATCAACAGTGAGAAAATTTAACTCACTGTTGAAGGGTTGATTACTAATTGCCTCTAAAAATCCCCAAGAATCTTTACAAATCAATGGAAAGTGTTCCATGTATTTGGTCAACATTCTGTCGACCAGTTTAGCTGCAAAATAAGTAATGGAGGACCTGCCGTCTATTAAGGCTCTCATAGGGGGGTTCAACAAATCTTTATGTATTTTTGGGATGCCGAACATTACCGGTATTTTTGGTAATGTTCTATCAATGAAATTATATGTGTCCTGATTGATTTTGTTTTCAAGGAACAAATCACGGTAATATCCCCTTATTCTATTGTATGTACAATGCACTTCATTCAGAGATGCTTCGGTATATGCCTCTGATTCTAAAATTTCAAGCATCTTTTCTTTATAAGTGCTATCATTAAATACTACGAGACCTCCCCCTTTATCTGGTTTAAGCAATCTTATAGATTTATTACGAAGGTTGCGTAACATTTCTGTTTGAGCTCTAGTGATATTAAATTCAAATTTGGACCTAGTTCTACAGTTGTTAGCAAATAAATGTCTCAAATCAATCTCACATGCAAAATCAATCAGGACACATATAATTTCATTGATAGAACATTACCAAAAATACCGGTAATGTTCGGCATCCCAAAAATACATAAAGATTTGTTGAACCCCCCTATGAGAGCCTTAATAGACGGCAGGTCCTCCATTACTTATTTTGCAGCTAAACTGGTCGACAGAATGTTGACCAAATACATGGAACACTTTCCATTGATTTGTAAAGATTCTTGGGGATTTTTAGAGGCAATTAGTAATCAACCCTTCAACAGTGAGTTAAATTTTCTCACTGTTGATGTGGTTGATTTATATACCTCCATTCCCCATAATGAAGCACTTGAATGGTTGTCTTTGCTACTTTTGGAAATAGGGGCACCTAATAATGAAATAGATGTGATTATTGGAGTGCTGGATATAGTGTTGTCCTATAACTATTTTATGTTTGATCAAAAATTTTTCTTACAAAAAAAAGGGGTTGCTATGGGCTCCCCCTGTGGAGCAGTAGTAGCAAATCTATTTATGAGTTATTGGGAAAAACACTTCCTTTTTGCTTCAAGTGACCTGTCTAGCCTTGTCAAATATTATACAAGATACCTAGATGATATCTTTATTTTATTTGAAGGTGACGAATTGACAGCTAATAATTTTATTTTTAAAATAAACTCTACCACACAATTTCTGAAATTTACTTACACTTTTGCTATTTCAGAAATTGATTTTCTAGATGTGAAACTTGAAAAAGATCTACAGAAAGGGGTGTTTACCACAAGAATTTTTAGAAAACCAACGTGCTGCAACTCGTTCTTGCATTTTTCTAGCCAACATCCACGGGCAGAAAAAGGCCATAGTTAAAGGCCAATTTGTAAGGGCAGCGAGGATGTGCAGTACGCTGGACTTTTTCTATGCTGAGTGTAGTGTTTTAACCGATATGTTCCTAAAACGTAATTATCCTTACAAATTTGTACAAGACATACTGGACTAAGTAGCCACAAAAGAGAGAATGGTTTTTAGGGCTATTTTGTCAATAAATACAGTAGGGGTAGATTTAACAAATACTTCCCTATATGGAACGAGAATAGATACTGAGAATGAAGGGTCAATGGAAAGAACAAGATTTGATCCGTCCTTAGTTACATTATTACATTTAGCTTTGATTCTAGGAGATTGTCTCAGTCATTAAAAAGAATTGGGACTTCATTTTGGATAATCCCTTTTAGTTAAAAATTTGGTTCCTTTCCAAAATTTGTATTTAAAAGGAACAAAAACTTAAAGGAATTATTACAGAGTAACAACTCTGGTAATGGGTTTAATAGGAAATTAGGGATGTACTGTGGTTTTTGTAACAGATGCAATGTTATAAGAGTTGGCAAAACTTTCACAGTAAGGGACAGGAAATATACCATAAAAATGCCTCTGAACTGTGAAAGTAAAGCAGTAGTTTATATTGCATTTAGAACTGCTGTCCGTCTTTCTATATTGGAAAGACGGACCGCAGGTTACGTGACCGACTCTACGAGCACTTGTACGCCATGAGGACTAAAAACACTAATAATGCCCTTTCAAAGCATCTAATAGATTTCCCTGGACATAGCTTCTCCTTTATGGCAATAGATCAAATTTTTCCATCCATTAGAGGGGGTCCTTTCCCATTATTGTTGGAACTGAAAGAATTGGAATGGCAATTTAGAACTGATGCCTTCCATTCCCCTGGTCTGAATGATAACTGTAACATACTACCAGTTTTAAAATTAAGGAGTTACTATTCATGATTCAAATTTATTATGAACTTTTATGTTTAATATTTTTGTTTTGTTTTTTTACATTTTTATAAATCATGTAGTTGATTTGAACAACTTTTGGTGTATACAGAAATAGGATAGTTCAGTTTTAACTAATAGTACTTAATTTTGTATCAACAATAGGAATACTTGAAGTATGCTGAAATGTTAAAAAAAGAGCGTGTTCTCTTTTAAAGTCAATTAGTTTCTTAGTGACATCATTTCCTTTTACTATTTAATCTTGCTTGATTATTTAATGTTATTTTAACTCTGAAGAAGCCAAGCTATTTTTGCAAGGCGAAAACGCTCAATAATAAAATTTGCGTTCAGCTTCTACTACTGAGTACGGAGAAATTTATTTGCTGGTGCAAGGTTCTGTGGCAGTATTTTTTGTTTTTTTTGGTTTGTCTTTTTTTTTTGTTTTTTTTGGTTTGTCTTTTTTTGCGTTCTATACCAGTTTTAGAAATCAAAGATTAATGCCATTATACCCTTAGGAATCAGCATGAGTGAAGGGCATCAGTGGTCAGTTTTTCATGTGCACAAGGAGTAAATGTCAGGTTCAGGGCATAAACATATGGCAGTGTATACACCAGAAGCACTTGCGACTAACATGGAAAAGGAGATTTTGAGATCCAATGATTTATTACAATGGGCTAAGAAGTATTAGGGCAGTACAGGAAAAGGCCAGAATTATTCTTAATTCTGAAGGTCAATGTGTTAATTTTTCTCCAGTGACAGTATGACTTGAACAATAGGCTGTGCGTTTTAACTCTAATGCATGTTATTTTGTACCTGCTCCTAACCACGTTTTTTCATTTCTCGTGTAGAAATATGAATCATTGTTTTTACACATGCAGAAATGAATGTGCTCTAGTGCATTTGTTGAATAACTGGGACGGAGGAAAGATTTTACAATTGTCCTGCTTAACTGTTTCATCTCCTTTGTAAGCCATGGGCCAGATTCAAAATGGATTCAGAAATCTTTACCACATTGTGCTAAGCCAATTTTCATGGCAAGCAGCGAAGCATCAGGTGTTTGCAATTCACAAAACACACGTAATGCAGTTGGCAGTGCTATATGCTAATGACTGTATAATAATGTCATGTATGATAATGAGGCAAAACAAAATGTTTGACTGATTCAAAAATGTTTAAATGCTGCCCAATGGCACTGCACCCGCAATATATTAGAACTTGATCATATCCCCATGTTCATATAAAGTGCAGAAGTATGCTAGGGGTTGCTGTAGCCATAGCAAATGAATATCTGCAGAAGGCTGTCATCATAGTTGCTATGGCTGGCAATGTGTGACATCACCCCTGTACAAATAAATAATAAAACTGTTATATATATGAATTCTCTTCACAAGTCTGAAGTTTCAAAACTTCAAACTGCAAATGGTCGAGATAATAAGATCAAAGTTTTGAAACTCCAAATGTTTTGAATGGAGATACAGCACAGAATGGGAAATTTACAGTTTTCCTCACTGTAGTGTGATCTCAGAGTTGGCATATTTATTTACCAGGGGGTGTGGGGGGTGCAGGGGGCTTGTCCCCCTGCAAAAATGTAAAAAAAATATATATTTTTTATTACAATTTTGAAGTTTCAAAACTTTGATGCTATGATTCTGAAACTTAGATATCTACATAGATAGATAGATAGGTAGATAGATAGATAGATAGATAGATAGATAGATAGATAGATAGATAGATAGATAGATAGATAGATATTTTTTCCATGTTTTGCTTTGGATGACATCTGTTTTATCCGTGCACTTTGGTCAACAAAACAGACTGATGTGTGAGACTGATAATATCCAGGGTTGGGGAATATGATCCTTTCCCAGGGACTATGCAATTTTGGAGTTAGTATATATAGCTATCAGTGGGTATGGAGGATGCAGGGGGCCTGCCCCCCTCAAAAACAGTGTTCTACTGTTTGCATGCTCTGAGTTTATGCTTGGAGCATGTGTGTGTTGAACTGTCGATGTCACGAATGTCATTTTTATGTTTTTTATGTATTGACATTCATAATGTTGACATTTGAGAGTTTCAGGGTATTCTAGTGCATCCATATAATGCAAACAGTATATATATATATTTTAATAGTATAAATGTTAGTATTTTGTATTAGTTATATTTATATTATCAAGTTTGAAAGTATTTTATATATAACAAGTGTAAGTGTTTGATGGAAAATGTTTTGTATTGTGAGGGTATATTACTTTAGGAATAGGTGTGGTAGTCATTTTAAATGTTTTAAACATTTTCATTGGCTAATTAACTAATTGATGAAGTATATAGTTCCTGTTGTTGAATTTATTTGATGTCTGATGAAGCAGAGGTGAACTCTGCGAAAGCGCTCACAACCTTCTTATTAAACCTGTTTTTATTAACTTTGAAGTGAAGAAGTGATTTTATCACGCTATTTTAGCTGCTCTTGTGGTCCTTCCGGAATTTCGTTGGGTTTGTGTTTACATAACTATCATTTGTGGTGTGTTTGGTTTTATATATATATATATATATATATATATATATATATATATATATATATATATATATATATATATATATATATATATATATATATATATATATATATATATATATATATATATATATATATATATATATATATATATATATATATATATATATATATATATATATATATATATATGGGTCTACCTGACATGGTCGACAGTTCATATGATCGACACTCATTTGGTCGACAGTTCATTTGGTCGACAAGCAGATTTGCCCCCTTCCCCAATGTTGTGCGACCCTGGAGTTGATATATATTTAGGGGGGGGTGTGGGGGGCGAAGCCCCTCACCTAAAATGCTTGTCGATCAAATGAACTGTCAACCAAATGAACTGTCGACCATATGAACTGTCGACCATGTCAGGTAGACCCATATATATATATATATATATATATATATATATATATATATATATATATATACATTCATCTAAAACTTATAAAATGCATATATAAAATATATATGCAGTAAGAGTGTTAGGGTGTGGAAAGCCAACACCAGGGTGTGCATACCCACAGGCAAACCAATTAACAATGCACACAGGGCATGTCGAAGGTATCGTCATCTGCACAGGTGAGGAATGGAGATGACTCTAGCAGGAACTGCTTTGAATAAACCACTGCCCTGGCTAGAAGTCTGTGTGCTGAAGTTTCTTCTTTAGCATGATAAGGCTCTCTGCCTGTCATCTTGTAGATTCACCTGTCTGGATATGATCATTATGCAAATTAGGGCTCAACTCATTATTGTCTCTGAATCACTCAGTTTGCACAAAACCCACATCTGGTAACATTGCGTGGATTTTTACTCAATGCCATGCATACACCTGTGTTCCTGTGGGCAGCACTGACTATGCTTCATCAGCCTATAATATAAGTGGTGAGGGAATTGTCAAGCCGTATTTAACCATCTTCAGATGAAGTTGTAGAAGAGCATGTATTCTCAACAGCATACACAGGGATGGAGGACTGCCATGTTTCATGTCTTAAGGTTCTACTAAAACTATTCACAACAGCACACACTGATGGAGGACTGCCATGTTTCACATCTTCAGGTGCCATTGTGAACCACAATAACACAGTACTCTATATTTTCTGAGTTTGCCATGCATCACAAAAATGAAGTGCCCATCTATGCCATTCAGTGCACAACCAATGGGGACTCACAGAATCTGATTTTGGCACCAGTTATCTGCCATTTTCTCTGCGATTCTTCAAGGTGAGACTTAATGGCTGGAGAAGGAGAGGGTAGTGCTCTATTTAGAGGACAGAGGTTTGTGAAGAAGAGTCCAAAAGGTTTATGGACATCCCCCATAAGGCATACAGTCAAAGGCTCTGGCAAGAGGGCTATAGTGAGCCTTAGTATAAGGATGAAGACTGGAATAGCTTAGACGAGGCTGTCATCCATGCTACTGGCATCTCACCCATGGGGAACAATGCTATCACCATTATAGTGGCTTCAGGTGCTGCAGTTTTGACCTGGCCCTAAGCCAATGTGAGGATAAACTTAAATAGCAGTCCTCACCTCTGAAGTATAAGTATATCTTATTTTAGCTAAACAAATATCCTGCCGCTGCTTGCCATCCACCCATTTTACATGCTGCCTTTTTTATATCTCTAGCTCTTGAAGAGATTGAAAGGAATAGACAGTTGTGCAGGAGCAGATTGGAGTGCATAAAATAACACAAGGGTAAATACACATACTCCATAATAGCTGACTTTTAATATTAACACTAGTAAGGATTAAAAAAGAATGAATAACTTTCATATGCCAGTATCACATCTGTCAGAACTGGCATAGCAGAAAGGTAGCAGTATGTCTGTGCAGAAACATAGCTGGTTCAATTCGCACCCTGCACCAGTGCTATGAACCAGTGCCCAACCCCATCAGCTCTTTAAATAAAGATAAAAAAAACACTTCACTGTGCTAAGCTGTAAATAATCAGCTTATTACTGTTAGATATATGCACCTTCCACAGCAAAAAAAGAAAAAAATTGGACTTTTCTTTTACTGGCACTCCGACTAGGTGGCCAGATGATTGATAGGCCCTTCTGCATCCAGCCCCAGACACCCAGGTCCCGTTTTTTTGTCCTGCCACCAACCACTTTTAACATATTTTATAAAAAAAAAAGTATTTTTTTCTTTTAAACTGTAGCAAACTGTTTGCCACAAATATAGCAAACGGTTGCTCCAGTTTATATCTGCCTGCATGGAGCACTTCAGGACTCATGTTTTAGTTTAAAAAAAAATCTTTTTAAACTGTAACAAGCAGTTGCTACAGTTTATACCCTGCCTGCATGAATGGAGTGCTACAGCATTCAGGTTTTAGTTAAAAAAAATTTACTTTTAAAGAGTAACCAACTGTTTGCTACAATGTAACAAGCAGTTGCTACAGTTTAGAATACACATGGAGTGCTACAGAGCTCAGGTTTGAACACAAATGAAGCTGGTATTACATTATAGAGTGATTGAGATTGGCTGATTGTGCCTCCCAACACTTTGCACCCAGGGCTGTTGCCAATCTTGCCCTGTCCTAGGAGCTACACTACTGTGTGAAGTGCGTTTGTTCATACCTCTTCCAGTATAGGTGGATAAGTGGTTCATGATGTTAAGTCTTTGCTCTCACAATATGACGATGCTTGTCAGTTCAATTCCCCCTACCCCAAATTTGTGTTATCATGAAAAATATTCCATGTATATTTTTCTGTCTCAGTAGTATCACTGCAACATTATATGGGCCATATATGTAAGATCATCATTAGCAGTTTGATGTACATTTTTCAGTATAAAGCATAAGTTTGTTTTCTTTGCCTATGTAATACAGCATCAGTGGTTATTTGAGTTTGAAGCATGTATGTCTGAGAAGCACATTTACTTTGTATATGTACAGAAAACTCAGACAAACTGCATGTCTGACCACAGGCACCTGTTGGTCTGTCTAAATAGCTCCTCCCATAAATCTTCTGTCTGTCAGTCTGCATGTGAATGATGACGGCTGTTAGTTCAGGCCCTCCACGTGTGTGTGTGTGTGTGTGTGTGTGTGTGTGTGTGTGTGTGTGTGTGTGTGTATATATATAGAGAGAGAGAGACACACACACACACACACACACAAAACACACAAACAGGCTTCTTAAATTCATGAGAATTTACTAGTTCAACAAGCGTATTATGTTTAACTGTATCAGTATCAACGTAGTTAAGTTTTTTATTGTATTTGTATTTCTCTTCCCTCACTCTCTTTGTCACTGTCCTTTCCGTTGCACACATTTATTTTGTTTCTCTCCATTTCTTTTACTATGATAGACAACAGCAGAGCAATCTGCACTCGTCACATCGACAAGGGCTATAGGTGCCAGAGATAGCAGTAGCAGCATTACCACCACCACCACCTGTGGAAGCACCCAGCACATCTGGCTCCCAGCCTGGCACAGTTCCTCCATAGCTCCTGCCCTACCTGCACCACCTATGTCAGGTAGTCTTGCAATGGAAGCTGATACAGTTCTGCCCTCTGCTAGCAGTGCAAGTGGAAGTGATGCCTTTGTCACCAATCATCAGCTAGCAGAGGTTGTGGTGGACATCATTGACAGGAAGTTGTGTGCCTAAAATGGCCAAATGAAGATCATGTTTAGACACTGGCTCCACCATATGAACCAGGCCCAGTGATGACGGTACCCAGGGTGACAAAATCTCCCACTGAGTCTCATTTGGCAGAGCCTGTAGCTATGAATACACACTCTTATCCTCCAACCTGGTGTTTCCTTCCATTTTATGTCCATGCCCACCCTTGTTGGTCATGCATTCTTGCCCACACCATTGTCTTCCTTCTGTTTGTCTGGTCTCCTTTTCCATTGTGTTTCCCCTCCCTCATTCTGTTACGCATATATTGTCAGTCATACCTGCCTTCTCCTGCTACCTAAATTAGCTATCTTACCTTACTTTTATTTCCCTTACTTCATTTTCCAACCTTCCCTTCTCTTAAAAAAAGTATTTCCCTCTTACCCCACCCCCATCCTCCTCATTTCTTATTTTCTCACCTTCTGCCCTACCCCCTGCTCACTTCCTTTTCTCATCTATTCCCTATACTCCCATTTCCAACCTTTGATTTGGTCTAAAAATAGATAAGCACACCATATAGATGGCCAAAAGGGCTTCCAAATCACTTGTCTTTTTATGGTTATACCATGTGCAACAGTTTGAGAAAAGCATTATCAGTGCCCAAGTATAATCAAATAGAAATGATACTGTTCATTGTATAGCAACAACGAAGTCTAATAAATGTCATGTACAATGAATATTGGCCTCAGCTGCCGCTGATCACAAAAATGAGCTCTGTGCTGTTACACAGCAGTTGGCAAATATGAAATAGAGTAAAGCTTGCACCTTTAATATGAATGTTTCCATGGTTCAGCTAACTGTTGAAGGGATTTGTAGACTGTCAGTGCCCAGAGTGTGTGTGGGGTTCATATTCCTCTCAGGGTTGTATTTTTTTTTTTAATTCTGCTTTCATTCAGTAAATGTGTAACAATCGTCTGCTTTGTGCTTTTCTGACAACTTCAGTCAGCTTGCTAATGAAGTGATTTGTAGAGCTTAAATGAAGACGACTGAGAATTCAATACTCCTTAGGACTGAATGCTTTTTCTGACTTGTCTGCTTCCAATCTGTAAATGTTTAGCACTCACTTGCTACCTTCAGTGCAGCTGCTTTTATGTCTCACCTTCTAAATGTGTTTGGTAGAATGTTCCTGAAGAGAGTAACAGGCTCAAATATGATGACTGTACATTTACAGCTTCCAGCCATGTTTAATACTTACTATGAGCTTCCCTATCACCTTTAGTGTGACTGCTTCTATGGCTCACCTTGTTAAGGAACTACTTGGAAGAGAGTAACGGAAGTGCTGATGTGTTAAATAGATGCTTTCTTTCATGACATTTCAGTACTTCATATTAATATCTCTGTATGTCTTATACCCCCTTTGTCATTGTGTTCTGCATCCCTGGTTAGGTCATCACTGCCTTTTGCAGTCTTCTGTGAGCTTCTGTTTATTTCTATGGCCTTTTTAATGCTTCTGCCTTCCACTTTTGAGCACACTTCCCTTACTTTCTTCCAGAAGACATTTCTCTGCATATCCTTGAGTTATAACAACAGATCAGTACTTTAGCATTACCTTGTGTGTGTGTGGTTTCATGCTAGCTATCCCAGAGGATCATGTTTGATCAATGTATTTTGACATCTACTCTTACTTTACTGTGGACACAAGTTGGTCTAACATGCTTTTTCTGCAGGTCCCTGGTGGATCTGTGACAAACAGCTCATCATCACATACACTGGCTAGGCCACATGCATTGTTACTGAGCCATGGGTCTCATTGCACACACATTGCACACAGTGTTGCCTTGGCCACAAGTGAAAAAACAATGTTTCTGAATCCCTGAGCACGTGTGCTTCAAAACTCTAACCCTGATAGACACAAACACAGGCATCTGCCGCAGACTGTTTCTTAACTAGAAAAAGAGAAGAAGACAGTCGGATGTATGGTTGGTGGAAAACTTCCAGATTCACAACTCTTTCAGGCTGATTTAATAACAATGGCTTCAATAAAGGGGGTGGTTCCAGAATAGCAAATTACTTTAGAGCCTATTTTAGAAGCTTCAAATCATGCTGGCTTTCAGTAAGCAGAGGCCAAAGACAACTGCAGATGTTGACATTCAAGTCACCATTTATTTTACAGCATCAAGTCCCAGGTAATTCTCCATTGTCAGTTGTCTGCCAAGTGGATACTGGAAATGGAAAGCAACAAAAACAATATATGAGCAGTTTGGTGTCACTACTAATCACAGTTTAGTCAGTAGTTTACAAATGCATGTTAATGAAAAAGTACAGTCCTGCATCCATTACTGGATGGCTCTGTCTTTATTTTTTGTGGAAGTATCAGTGATGTTCTCCCTGAGGATGTTTTGGTGCAAAGCATGAATCTGTGGTAAAATGAATTAAATAAGACAAATCCAACATCAGATAAAGAGAACAGTACTGAAACCATACAGACATAAGTATGTATCATTACTTCAGCTCCCTTTGTAGCTTCACTACTCAGATGCACACCCCTGCATGAAGTTCAATGTTACTCTGCCTCATGTCAGCCCTAAACGATACTGTCTGGCACTCTTGCATTCGTGCAGATAGCTGATCTATAGCTGATGGTCATTCTTAGGTTCCAAAACATAAATACGCAAATTCTGATGGTAGATAATCTCAGTGTGGCCCATCCACAACACCCATTTCTACCCCTACTGAGTTGATGATTGTACATAATCAAATTCTTTTTGTGGGGGAGTTTAACCCCCTAAGCTCTCTCCACTTTGGATAATCTCACACAAAGTCAGACCACACCCCTAGTAAAGAAATACTTTGCACTTTGTTTTTTACACAGTTCACAACAGATCTGTGGTTAACATTCACCCACAGTGTCTTTTTCATATGAATGTGTTGAAGACCAAAGGCTGCAGGCCTCAAGTATGAGACCCACCTATTTTTTCTTGAACTACCTTTTTTACATTTTAGGTTTCCTTTATATCTTCATCATTCTGACCCATCACAGTTGAGCACACCCCTGGATCCACAAAGCCCACTTACCACCTTCATATTCCATTGTACCATCGCCCCAAGGGTGAAATTGGGTTGAGGGAAACTAATGTCCAACTAATGTCCAAAATGCAGGCCCAATGATTTTAAGGCATATTCCCAGTCTGCCTGTGTGTGTTAGGTCTATATACTCATCGCTTGGGGTAGGGTGTACACTATTCTGCTTGTCTCCATCTTGGGAAGGCATGGATTCTACATTCCTGCTGAGGGGACATGCCCTTAGTACTCACCAGCCAGTGCCATTTCTCAATCATTTTGTGATTTATCTACAAATCCAGGTCACTGTCATCTCATTCAGATGCACTGACTCTACATGAATGAATATATATATATATATATATATATATATATATATATATATATATATATATATTATCTCTGCTTCTTTTGCTAGTTACATTCTTACGTTATCCCCTCACTCTTCTCTGAACCTCACAACATGTTCCTGCTATTAATATGATTTGTTACAGCTTTCATTACCTACCTTGGCCAAGTTAGTATATTTATCCATCCATCCACAACCCCTTTTTCCACTTTTGCAGATGGGGTCTGGGTGTCACTTCAACAGTGACAATTATCTAGAGCCAAGGTTTACACTGCCAGGTGGCTAGCACTGCCACTAAAGTTATTTCACACCACGCTCACACCGATGGCCAATTTAGTGTTCAATCCATCTATTGCATGTTTGTGGAATGTACAAAGAAAGCAGAGCGCCCAGAGGAAACCCAAATGAACACAGGGAGGACATGCAAACTCTACACAGAAGGCACTCCAGCCAAGAATCAAACCAGAGAACCTCTTGCTGTGAGGCGACAACACTATCCGCTGTGCCACTTTAAATACTGATGGATTTCTTGCCCACTCTTTGCTGCCACTCCTTTGATTTGCTTACTTTGTGTTTATTAGTGCAGTTTTCAGCCTTTCAATATTGCTAAATGAAGTTCAGTGTATACCTGTTTACTGTTACTCTCACTGCTGATTGAAGTGGCTGATAAACATTCATTTTTTTTTACTGTGATTTAGGATCACGGTGTATGTGACATGCCCATGTAATGACAATGTTTTTAGCCTTACATGTACTGTTTCTCACCATTAGAATGCATACTGCTTACTTATTCTCTTCCTGGCATGCATTATGTAATGAGAAGCCAACAATCTACTAGTTTCCCTTCATTATTGTTGTTACAGGATTCACTGCAGTGAAAGTACCAATTAGAAGTGTAACATCATTACTACTAGTAGCTACATTAATCCACCATGAAATCGGGTGTCTGGGAGACAAATTACTAAAAATTCCAAAGTGATAAAGAAGCAAACAGAAAAAGAGAACAGAAAAGGAAGGTATCAAACGGGTGTAGGTGAAGGGAGAGCTAATTTGGAAACTGAAACGTATAGGCAGCATACATAAGTAAACACCGACTTGCACAAAATTCACTAAAGCCGTCACTCCTAACTAAGTGTTCGCAAGGAGTGACGACTTTAGTGAATTTTGAACATACATAAGTAGCTCATAGTCACTATAGCGTTAATGCTAACACTGAACATTCAGCAGATTGCATGTTCAAATAAGGTTTAATTGGTCTTTGGATACAGCAAATAGTAAGGGAAAACCTTTGCAAGAGTGAGACACATTGGTGATAGAGCTTAAAATGGCTTCAATCTCAAAATGTAATCCTTATTCAGTTTGGGTGGAATTGCTTACTTTCCTGACATATCATCTCTGAATGAACATAGCAGCAGTTTCATAGCATATATGTTTTATAGAGAATTGGGAAACAAGGTAAAAGGAATTAAAAGACCACCAAAAAAAGAAGAAACAGATAAATTCTGGAGAAGCGTCTATGAAGATCCTGTGGAACATAACAAAGATGCTAAATGGATAGAAGTAAAAGAAAGAATAAGAAGTTTAAAGGTACAGGATATGAAATGGGATGAAGTAACAGCCAGAACAATTGAAACAAAGTTAAGAAAAACTTCAAACTGGAAAAACCCAGGCCCAGATGCAGTACCTAACATCTGATTAAAAATATTAACATTGTTGCATGAAGATTTAGCCATGAGTAAGAACTATTTATATTTGCAGACCCAACAGACACCAACCTGGCTAACAAAAAGAATTAAGAATGCTCTTACAGTGAACTTGCAAGCTACCCTAAAAATTATAGACCAATAACTTGCCTTCCAAAGCCATATGAACTATACACTGGAACTGATGCCGTCACGGCCTATAGTCATTTAGAAGAAAACTCAATTATGGCAGTAGAACAAAAGGGCAATAAAAGAAAGTCATATGAAACACAGGATCATTTGCTGTTAAATAAAGTCATAGTGAAGAACTGTAAAAAGGGGAAGAATTTAAGTATGCTATGGCTTGTTACAAAAACGCATTTGATAGTATCCCACATTCATGGATAAAAAAACTGCTTAAAATGTTTAAGATACACCCTGCACTGATCAACTACATTACAGTGACCATGAAACAGTGGTAGACCACTTTGCAATTAAGCCATGATAAAGGACTAATTATTATTCCAGGGATAACAATTCAAAGGGGGATATTCCAGGGTGACTCTCTGTCACCACTACTATTCTGTCTTGCACTTAACCCATTAAGCTGTTTCCTTAACAGCTTTGGCCATGGCTATAATTTGGCACCTAGAAAACAACAAAGTGTAAAGACTTCTCATCTTTTCTTTGTCGATGATTTGAAACTGTATAGCTCATCAGATGAGGAACTGAAAGTACAACTGCAAGTTGTCAAAACTTTTTCAGATGATATAAGAATGTCACTTGGTCTTGATAAATGTGTAAAAGCAACCTTTAAAGTAGGAAAACTCCAACACCAAGAAAACATCAGTTTGGTACAAGAATGTGATATAAAAGAACTTGAGCAAGAGGGAGTGTATAAATATTTGGGACTGATGAAGGATCAACAGTAAAACATGAACAAATGCAAATAAAACTTAGTAAGGATCACTTTAGAAGACTTAAATTAATCCTGAAAACAGCGTTGACATCTAGGAACAAAATCCAAGCTATAAACCAATTTGCTCTTCCTGTCCTAACATAGTTTTGGAGTGAATGACTGGACCCAGAATGCGTTGGATAGATTAGATAGGAAAGCAAAAAGGATGCTTCATGCTCACCAAATGATTTATAAAAATCAGTGCATACCAAGATTATATATTCTCCGTTCTGAAGAAGGGATAGGCTTCCTTGAAATTGATTACATGTACAGATCTGCAACCCCGGGACACCACACATATCTGCTGACCTCACAAGACCCAAATGTAGTGAAAGTTTTGAAACATGAGGAGAATAAATCTAAGATGACTTCCCTGCTTAGGGTAGCAGAAGCATATCAGTGTCAAGCAGGAATGGAAATCAAACCACAAGTGGATAAAAACCAGGCAGCAACTGAATGTGCCAAAAAACAAAAGTAAGAATAGAAAGTGAAGGACTAGATGAGAAGGCAAGAAATGTGGAAAATGCATAAATATATTGCAGGTATAAAAAACTTCTGGAAGAACCTCATGTTGATCAGGAATGAATGCAAGAATGGTTAAGGAGAGGTAAATTCAAACCAAGAGATGAAAGGTTAATAATATCGGCACAAGATAGAGGGCTATGTACACACTGGTTTACAAAGTCCATTGAAAATGTGAGAGAAACAGACAAATATAGGTTTTGTAAAACAGAACTGGAAAGAGTTGCACACCTTGTTGCTGGTTGCAACATACTAATGGCAGAAGGACTGTATGCTGAAAGGCATAATAATGTGGTAAGACTGTTGCACTGGGGATTGTGCAAAAATTATGATAATGAAGTGGCTGAAAAATACTGGAAACATGATCGTCAAAGTACAATAGAAAATGATGAGGTCTACATCACATGGGATTATTTATTGCCAACAGTTCAAAAGATAGATGTTAGAAAACCAGATATAGTGGTCCAAGAAAAGAAGACAAAAGTAGCATTAATCACTGAAATCACCACACCCAGTGTCCTGTATACAGAGAGACACAAAGTCATAAAATATCAGGATTTGCAAGCAAAAATGAGAGCAATGTGAAAGAAAGATACCCAAATATTTCCAATAGTAGTAGGAGCAATGGATCTTATAAAAAAGAGTCTACATTCTTTCATGCAATTCATCAATCTCTTTGCTGGACATCGTTTTATTTTCCTGATTTCTTCCTGTTTCCCACAATTTTCTGCACGTGCCTGAAACAATGTAATCTGTTCTCTTTGGCTGTATCTACAATGGGGGCTGCTTTAACTTCTGCTCTGATGTCATCATTTCTTTACCTGTCCCATGGTGTACCTCTCAGCCATGGTCTCTGGCACTTCATCTCAATCACCTCTAGTTTCATCAGCTGCTCTGCCTTCACTGTCCAGGTTTCTGTACCCTGCAGCAGTATTGGGTGCACCACTGTTTTGTACACCTTACTTTTCAGCTTCTTTGGCATTCTTCTGTTAGCTATTACATTTTACAATCTATGCCATTTCTCTTGAGCACCTCTTATTATAGCTTCAATCTCTTCAATCAGATTTCCCTTCTTCTCAGCCACGCTACCCAGATACTTGAAGTTGTTTCACTACTTTCACTTCTATCTCAGTTTTCACCTTCTTATTTTCTTTGTTTTCTGGCATGGCAGCTGTCTTGTTTGTACTCACTTTTTCCCATGTCCCTTCAGTTTTGCATCCCATTTCATGAACATTTGCTAAAGTTAACGTTCACAGTCAGCTTGTAGTGCCACATTGTCTGCATACAGCAGCTTTCTTGATCTTTCCCCTCTGCCCTGTTTGCTAAGATAGTCCATCACGAGTAGGAAAGTACTGGAAATCCCTCTGTGAGTCTGAACACTGTTTGTACTTGTGTTATTTGGTCCTTGTATTTAGTTTGCGCTAGTTACAGCAATTTTCTGTGTCATTTGGTCCCTGTACTTAGTTTGCACTAGTTACACCAATTGTTTTGTGTCGTTTGATCCTTGTACCTAGTTTACACTAGTTCAACCAATTTTGCTGTGTCATTGAATCATCACAGGACTGCATAAATTAATTTTCTTGGGACCTTTTCATGTCCTTTCTTCAAGTGCAGGAATGCCCAGTAGGATTCTTTCCTCTTCTCCAGCGTCTTCTCCACTATCCGTCTCACTGCAAACTTTGGGTTGGTAGTGCTGCACCCAGATCTGAATCAGAATTGCTCATCTACTAACTTATTTTCTACTATTCTGCATATTCTTTTACAGTCATCCTCTCCAACACTTCTGTGAAAGTGACAGGAGTTCAATACCTCTCTGCTACCTGCAGTTATAAATGCTGATAGCATAGGTCACACCATCTCTCCACCACCTTTCTGGCCTTGTTTACTACTGCCAGCTCTGCCTGTCCATGCAGGAGGCTGCGTCCTGGGCTATCTGCTGGGGAAGAGCCTTCATTTCTCCCAGATGAAGATGCCACAGGATTCACTTAATGGGGCAAGCAATGGCAAACTTTGGCAGGATTGGTCTGCAAAGGAGGTTCCCTGGGCTCTTATGGACCTGCAGAGGGAGACAAGATGGGAAGAAATCAAAGTCTGAGTTCATTACAAATGATAGCAAGAATAAATGCAGTATTGGAACTGGAAAAAAAGCAAATATATCAGATGGGGGTGGGGGGTGGGCAAGCGTTCCTGTCTCCTCAGATGATAGAAAAAAGAATAAGAAGGGCATTGCTAGAAAACATGTCTGTTACAGAAAGCACAGTAAGCTGAGTGGGTATGTCTATGAACTGTTAGAAGTTACAGGTCACCAATGGAAATAGTACAAATGGCAGGCATGCTTCCTGGCAGGTAGGTGAATATCAGAAGTGCTGTTTTGCCCTCATGAACTGATGGTGTAATCAGTATGTCACAAACAAATTATGAAATGACATGCAGTGCCCAAGCAGTGAAATTAGTAATCGTAAGCCATCGAATATGTTTTGTTTGTATTGCACTTTACTCACCAAACTCCATGCAAGATGGGAAATAAATGACAGTCGCAGTGTAAATGTGCAACTGTGTGTACATGCCCCCTTCAAGTGTCTGTCATTGTCCTTCAGTAACATAGCAAGTAGATGTACTGTGGAACATCTCCTATAGAGGATGTGTCAGCTGCTATTTTATATAGCATGAGGTGTCACTTGTTATAGGAAGAAAGGGAGAATAGAGTAGCCTTTGGAAAAAGTACTCATGATTATGGTTGTAGAAAAAGAAATAGTATATAATATGTATGACTGTAATGTAATCTATATAGGTATTATCAGTATGAAATGAGTACCAAAAAATTCATAATCGTATCCTTCGACAAACATGACTTTCCTTATAACTATCACATTGACAACACACCCCTGAAAGTTGATCCCATAGAGGGGGATAAGGTACCTATGCCAACAATGAACTGTCCTTTGAGCACCAGTATTGTAAGGAAGTCCTTTTTCATTACACAGCTTATATTTAAAGGTGTGGGGCCCAAGTCCACAGATGTGATCATTCCACTGTACCCAGCTTTCATCAGGCTGATCTTTGAATGTAATGCCTCATTCAGTATCTACCTGTCCAAACAGTTGTCACAACTGGAGCAACCACATGTCCTCAATAAAAAAAAACTATGCAGACCATCTCTAAGCAATGTCCCTCTACTCATTACAGGGCCTCATCAGACCCTATCCTGTCAGACCTATTACACTTTCACAAGTCCAATGGTAATGTGAACACCCGTTCAAGGGGGCTCAGTCTTTTTAGAACATAAATAGAACACATTGGTGGGTTAAGCATGTATCACAGAGAATAGCTGTCTTGCACTCCATATAAAGTAAGTTACTTCTCTCTAGTCAAATGTAATTTGGATGAATGGATGGGAAATTGGAAATTCACGTCAGGTTTATCACTCATGTCCCCTCTAGATGGGGACAACAAGTAAATGTTACAACAGTTCCTTTTTCTGCCCACCTCTGGGTTAGCTTCTCAACCAATCGGGGACAGATTTCAACAGAATCAGGGACAATTCAAGAAAAAATCAGGGACAATCAGGGACACTTTTAAAATATTAGTGCTATTAACTTGAAACATTGACAGAATCAGAGCATATGAATTAATACACATTTTCTAAAGTAAAAGAAGTCTATAACTCTTAATTATTGTCATTATTCATTAAGTGTTATTCACCACCTTTCCTCCAAAAGTCACTAGTTTTAGGAGTGATTAAGAGGGACAGAGCTAAAATTTGAGTCAAAATCAGGGACAGTTGAGAGGTAAATTGTGCACAAAATTAAAGGGTGAAAACTACCACAGGAATGTAAGGTTATGCTTCTTTAAGATCTTCACAGTTCAAAAAACCTAGTTAAGTAACTAAGAACCTATGAAGTTATATAATTCTTATATATTTCATTAATAATTGCTGGATAACAACTGCAGCAATGGATAAAGAAAAAAAACTACTTAATGCTGTACAAGTACAAAGTGAAATCAAAGGTAATATACACTTATAGAAAGGAAGTGGTTGCTCTCTTAACATTTCTGCTTCTCTGTGATGGAGAATATCTGGTTGACATCTTTGCAGGACATCCAGCTAATGTTTGCACTATTCCCCAGCACAGACAATCTCAGTTGCCTGCCTAGGTTCATCTACATGGTCAGTTCAGATATCAGTTTTCCTGAAGGGACCTTCCCTGGCAGACTACAGATGTTCCTTATAACTTCCCAATTAGAGGGGATGAAACAGCTGGGTCTCCCTCTTGTCGTACCAGATTGGTTGTCTCACCTGAGCTCCGCCAAAAGACATCCTACCACCAATAAGTCATCCAGAAATGGTAATACAGTGGGGTAAACCAAATTACTGCAATCAGCTCAGGTAGCTGCCACATTGCCCAATGCTATGTTTATGTCTGTCAGACGCTTTTGCAGGTGCTGAACAACACTCAGTCGTGCCTGTTTGAACTTGCTTAGACAATGAAGGGATGTGCAAATCTAAGGAAGAAATGCGATGCATAGAACTCTTTGCTGAAAAGTCTCACTTTCATAATGTTGTTGTGTCTTTCGGCTTTTCCCGGTTAGGGGTCGCCACAGCGGAACTCCGGCCCGCTAATGATTGGTAGTTGATTTTTACGTGCCGAGTTACTAGCCCTGACGCACAACCTTTAATGAAGGTACGCCCATTCATGCATGTCTCCACGCAGAAGACGCTCTAGCTGAGAATCGAACCGGACAGCATCTTACTGTGAGGCGACAATGCTACCGCAGCACCACCACCGCGGGTTCTCATTTTCATAATAATTTTACAAATTTACCTAAATCTGCTGAGACACTGTGTACACCACCATTTTGTGTGCTGGTGTTTACCAGGTTTACATGAAGATTGTTGTAAAACCAAAGTAAAATCAAAAAAATATATTGGAAGTGAAGTTACAGGAGTGCAAGCTTGAACATATTCAGGACATTACTTAACAAAAATAATAGGGCAGAAAGTGCATCTCCAGTACTGATAAGAAAGAAGCATTCCTAAGTGTATTGATGGAAATTATTAAATAAATGACAGCTGATAACATTAATAGTGTTATCAGCTGTCATTTATTCAATAATTTCCATAAATGTACTTAGGAATGCTGCTTTTTATAATATGCTACAATAACAATACGCAGCATTATGTTTGTTATTGTCCTTGGCACTTTGCAGTAGAAATGCACAGGACCATTGTGTATTGACATGACTGAATATAGTAAGTAACACACCATCAAGCATCTTGCAGACCACATGCTCACCCCCCTACCATCACACACACATGCAACAGTCAATTGACACATATGGTGCAGTTTTAAGGTGCTTCTTGTATAGTACATTGCACTGCACTGCTCAGCATACCACTCAAAAGTCTAGAATTTCACAGAATGTCCAGATTTTTGCCTTATATTTTTGGACTGCTTCTGATTTTTCTGGCAAATCACTTAAGATTGTAGTTAACTAAATAATGACCACCATTTCATTTTCAGTTTTCATATCCTTCAGAAAATGCATGCTAATACAAAACCTACTTTTTGGAAATGTTCTAAATTTATAAGAGCCATTTTTAAAACATGTCTCTGTTTTCAGTCCTTTGTATCCCCCATTATTTTTGGCTTTGACCCTGAGTCTTGCACTAAGAGGTCAAGAAGTATACTGCTCAGACACACACACACACACACACACACACACACACACACACACACACACACACACACACACACACACACAATACCACTGTTACTATTCAAAGCTGGAAGAGGTGGCACAGTGGCACGGTGGATAGCATTGTCGCCTCAAAGCAAGAGATACCCCAGTTTGATTCTCATCTGGAGTGTCTTCTGTATGGAGTATGCATGTCCTCCCTGTATTTGTGTGGGTTTCCTCACACATTCCAACGATATGCAGTAGGTGGATTGGACACTCTAAATTGCCCATAGTTGTGACTGTGCATGCCAGTGTGTGGTGTGTAAGAAATACTGCTGCAGGGCTAGCCACCTGGTGGTGTAAACCTTGGCTCTAGATGATTATAACAACTGAAGTGATACCACAACCCCATGTGCAAAAATGGGTTGTGGATTTTTGCTACTATTCAAAGCTGGACAGAGTCACAGAGTAGTGCTAGGCAGGGTAGGGTACATATTGTCTTCAAGCTGTTGTGAGGCACTCCTACAGCTAATAATAACCATTGTGTTTTTCCTAAGATTAATGTTACCATATCAGAGAACAAGACATTGGTGGGATAACATCACTCCTGAGGAGAACAACATCCTCATGGTGACACTTATGGCCTATGGTAATCACCTATTTGGAGAAGGGAGTCCTAGACAGGCAGAGCATGCTAAGGTACATAAATGCCATTGGAGAATAGAACTGTACATTGTCACAATGTAGACAAATGACCTAATGATATGGTGTCTCTAGCCACCAGTAAAGTACTGCAGAATGCCGTTGCCAGTAATGCCACAGGCAGGAGACCTTACACTGGGCAAACCTTTACAGCAGATAAAGAGCATTTCATATCCTTTTGTGATGATGATGATGATGATGACGATGATGATGAAGATGATGAAGATGATGAAGATGATGAAGATGATGATGACGATGATGATGATGATGATGACGATGATGATGACGATGGGATAGATACTATTCAAGGTGGTGTGGATACTCTCAGTTTGGAATGCCCACCATGTGTATCCACAGCTGACTGAGTAGGTCAGTATTTTCATGTGCTCATTTGGACACTGGGACAGTAAATATATTTATAGACAGATTCCATTACAAAGTACTTGTTTCAGTGTCTCTCTACCAGATACTTCATGATTGCCGATGGTCCCTGAACACACAGGAACATCACATGGTATGTATGAAATTATTTATTTTATCTGTACTGCTGAACATACAGGGGTATACATATGCATAAGTACTGACACGTACAATAGTAAAGTGTTTCATCATTTGTTTACAGGTTTATCAGCAACTACACCAGCAATGGTCAATTATGGTGCAGGAGAAAGGACTGATGTTGACAGCCAGGTGGTAGTTGGTAATGATGCTATTACTCTGAATCTCATGAAACAGCCTGATGGTAGTGATACATAGTTACAAAGGATACTCACAGGGGTTCCCCCATAGCAGGTTGATGACTTCAGCATGGCCAATGTTGGGTCATAGACAATGCACTATGGAAGTGCCATATCTCTTTCAGATACACATGTGAAACCTCAGAACGAGGGCAGGGCTGTTTTGGAGGATAGAATACTCACTGTACAGCCTGTCTAGTGGGGTGTCAGATGAAGGCAATGATCATAGCTAGCTCCTGAATCAGGCCATTGTGCAGGCACATGGTACTACTACTGAGAATCAGGTGGAGATGGTGAGAGTGCTGCAAGGAATATGTGAGGAGCGTCACCAATATATGGGAATGGGGGTGGCCAAGAACAATACTATCAAGATCCACCTGCAGAGCATGCTTGTGCACATTGTATCCATGTCAGCATGTGTCGGCGGCTTAATAGGAGACTTTCCTATACTCCTGAGACAAGTATTCTGATCAGTACTTTCAAGGACTAATTTCTGAAGTCCTGGTGCATATACTACTTAAAACTATGGCAACAAGGTGTCATCCATCTACAAGCTGACATGATTTGCTAAGCATGCATAGTGAAATGGTCAGCATAGGATGTAGCATGCAGGAGTATTATGGACTATCTGCAAAAATGTTATGAAAAACAGATTTTTTTTTCCATAGGTAAATTAAGACTGCAGAGAGTGAATATAAAACTGTCATGTTGGGGTGGCATATTCAGGCTATTAAAATGTCATTAAAACATGGTGGGTAATATGAAGCCATTTTGAGATATAAATGTTTGTTAAGCAGTTATGAATATTAGCAATAGTTTCATATCAGCATTTAGACTGTAAGTGCTGTTTGACCTGCTGGTGAACACGTTTACAGTTTATAATGAACAATGATACATTCATATTAACCAGATACTTGCAATCTAACATGAATGATACACTGGGTTTGTCTTACATGGCTATAAATATAATCATTTGTTTGACCATTGTACTAGTAATATTTGGCAACTAAAATCACATTTTTCTTTCATAAATTTGCAATTTCAAATCAGTATCATCAGGCAGGCCTTTAATAACCACATAGATCTTTAATAATAATACTAGCACATAACTTATTGTCTAATAAAGAACATTGTGTTTTACAATTTCTTTCTAACATCATTTATGAAATATTGCAAATCATATGAGGTGAGTTTTTCAATAAAGAATTGTGGAATAAAAAAGCTCTCAAGAACTAAGTATTTTCCTGGCAACACATTTAAGTCATTCAGTCCTGAACAGCAGGAGCCTACCTAATCCCCTTGGAGGAAAAAGGGATTAGCTAGCCTCAGGACTGAATGAGTTAAATATTTTGAAATAAATTTTCATTTTCTTTGTTTTTTAATACTTTCTATGAAAGCCAGCTGAGTCATAATGCTTTAAAATTGTAAATTGTATTGTATCAGTAATAAATCACAAGTTTTATGGCCTAAGATGCACTTCCCTTTTTCTCTATACACCCAGTGTTGACCTGTGTAGCCATGCCTCCCTTCTGATATAAATGTTGGTAAACAAAATTATCTCATGACTAAGGAAGTCATCCACAGCTATAAGCAAATGTATATCAGCCTTCTTTGGGGAATGATGTAATAACAGGAGCATTTTAGTGGTACACAAAAAATAATCAAGTAATAAATAAAGTAAACCTGTAGCCCAAAATCAGTTAGAGGAAGCAGGCATATTCATGCTCTCAGTAATTGCAATGAGTACTAATTATACCCCCTGGAAAGAGGCTCCATCTGCATGATGCAGTGTTTATAGGGATGAAAGTTTTGGTATCGATGTGGATACACAGCAGCATGCAGATGTTAAATATTTCAAATATGGGTAAGGCAAAAAAAAAATCTCTCTAACAGCAGTACAGTACTGCACCGGGATGAATCAATATCTCTTTGGTCTGACTATTAGATCAGGTCTTGAGGAAATAACTGACTTTGATGACCCAGAAATCAAAGGGAGACACCAGGAGCAGCTGATGGTCAGCCAAGGAGAAGAAAAAAATTAAAAATGAGAAAACATTAAACGGAAAAAAGCTCTTACTGGATAACGTTTGTCCTCCCTTTTCCTGCATTTGATGAAGATGTGGTACAGCTGACAATGCTAATCTATCTACAGGGATTTTAGTGCAGCATAACACTGGATTTGACCCCACTGCTTAAGTAATTCCAAAACAATGGCATTATACCTATGGAATGTTGTAAATCTGTTTTTGTGGTAAAATAGATAGGATTTATACTTCTTGTGTAATGTCTATTCAGTTAAAAAATTATTGTAGCACATTATTATATTCTGCATGCTGATAATAAAATTGGCACAACAATTACTATGGAAACTGGAAATAATGTAAAATGTCTGGTTTTGACAGTGGCGCTACATGGAACTCTGTATTTGGAACACATGCAAAAGACCATATCTTAGCACATATTTTAGATTTCAGTATGAAACTTGCACACAATAATGACAGACAAGTCCTCCAAAAATATAACTGTGACTGTTATTATTTATCTAGCAATTTCAGTGCAGATCAACACTGAGTTCAAATAAGCAATCTTCCCTGTTTTAAAATGTGACATTTAAGGCATGATATGGTACAGTGCAGAAATATGTATCTTTCCTGATTAAATACTTAGGATTATTACTTGCAATGAAGCAATGACAATGTAATGAATTATTCCACTCCATTTTTGCATTCCGCATACTGAGGAAAAGTTAACCAGACAACCACTGTGGGAACTGATAATAATACCATGTGGTTGTAACACCAAAGCTTATGGACCCCATGATCAGGAACCCTTGTGTAAAAGGCTATAGCTGCATCCCTCTTTCAGATTTCAGTAAGGAAACTAGTGAGCCCTTCAAGTCATCTTCCACAAGGTGACATTTGTCACCACATAGAGGTGCAAACCTGGGGACTGCTCTGGACTCAGCACCATGCACAGTGGCTGGTGCAAAATGTGGTGGCTACAGCACCATCGCTGCCTATACCATGAGTGATTCTGCAGAAAATGAAAAGAAACAGAGAAAAATAAAGGAAGAAGCAACAAAAAATATTCCTAATTTGTTTTATACTTCATTAAAACAGTACAATACTACCACTAATATAATAAACATAACCAACCCCCAGGAGAGCCTGTCTTGCCTCCTTGGACAGGCTGTCCAGTTTTTCTGTATTTCCCGGGATGTTATAAAACATAAAACAAAAAGTAATCAGCATAGTATATCTCTGAAAATTGAAGGCAATTACAGCCACATGTGCTAGACCTATACAGTACCAAGCCAGGAATATAATTCTTTCAGTCATAAGGTGGCTCTTTTACCCTAACATTTTCTTCCCACTGGTTTGCATGGCATCTCCACAGGTCATTATATTTATCCATGCACTGCTCACCATATCTTATGATGCTCTACCAGTGAAATCACTCAACACCCTGGAAAACTGGGGTTGGGTATAAGTTTTGTAAAGGGGGGCCTTATACTTCCTCAGCAGGTACTCCTTATGGTCCCTGTGAAGCAGGTGAAGGAAGATCTTACACTCCCTGCTGTACTGTGTGGGTGCCTTGTCAGACTCAGTGCCTGCAGAGGCCATGTCCATTCTCTAGCTAATTCAGGAGAAAAATGGAAGCTCGGTGCTGATGGTTGCATGTGCTGGACAACACATGATTGGCAGTAGGGTAGTATGATGACCTTTAACAGTAGAGCAATGCAAGTAGTCATTAATGTGATACAATCTGACAGTAGTGTGATCTGACTTCACAGTGACTGTGAATGGGTGCCCACCAGCCTGGAGATGGGCAGACACATCTGTGGCAGTGAGGTTTATGGTAAACAATGCATTTTGTTATAGGTATGATTCAGAGATAGCCTTGCTAAATTACTTCCTTAGCATAATTACTACACTACAAGGCCCATTTTGGTATGATAAAAACTGTATTCACTGTATTTCAGAAGCCCACATTATGTTAGGTAACTTAGAGAATTAGAGTCTAGTGCATATCAGAGTCTAATGCTTATGCTGTCACGTATGCAGACTGTCAACAAACAGTAAAGGTAATGTATCTGAGGACTGCAGTGTGCACATAAGGATGTACAGAAGCAACAGGCACCATAACAGAGTAGATGAGTGTATGGAGTAACAATGCACAGGGCATTAAAGGGGACTAACATGCTGCATGCTGGAGGCTCAACCTGACAGGGTACAGGTTACAGAACAGGTTAGGTTGCAGTCCTATTTGGTAGGGCTTAACCAGACTGGGCAGGACAGGTTGCAGTCCTCCTTGGGAGGTTCAGCCTGACAGAACACAGAGGACATGGCAGGACAGGTTGCATACTCATTGGAGGAGGTTTAACCTGACAGGGCACATGGAACATTGTCAGGTCCAGTCATTGTCCTGCAGTGTAGAGTTTGCAACATTGTTGTATAAGCACACAGACTACATGATATGCTGCAGGGGAATATGAAGCCTCTAAAACATTAGGGTCAGACAGCATTATCAGCACAGATCTGATGGACAGCAAGTATGGCTAATATTCCCACTGCTGGCACACTATGGAACAGTTTCAGAAAGGTTACAGTATAACAGTACACAGGGCTGTGGCTATTTTACAGAGGTCTGAGAACAGTGCTGAACTAACTGTTGGCTGCCATGAACAGGCATGCACAGACACACACTGATCCACATGTAACCCCCAGGTATACTCATCTTGTCTTGGAAAAAAAAGGAAAAGTTCATTGCACAGAAGATAGAGGTGCTACTACATGCCCTATACCCACATGGCATTAGTATCCTTGAGAAGGATAAAGGAGGTATGGCTTTCTGTAACCAGAATTGGTTGGGACTGGTACAGGATGTCAAAGCGATGAGTGGCTATAATAGCGCAGTAATACAGATGTGCTGCAGGATTACTGATATGTTACTGCACTCTAAGCTTTAAGCACAGGATATTACTAGATACAGGTAGACCACTAGGGATAAACCACCAGCACAGAGGCATCTTACCAAGGTGGAAGAACTCCTGGTATACTTCACTGCAGAAGGTGAGAGAAGCCTCATAGGTTCATAGGTTGGTACTAGGCTATCGGCCCTAGGGCCTATACAAACCTAGCCATAACAATTCCCTGGCTATTTCTTCCCACTTGCCTGGGAGTGGCTTGGATGTGAGACCTGGGCTGGTGATGATTGCTTGAAAGTCTGCAGGGGATGAACTGGTTGAGTAGTAACATGCAGAGGCTTAAATAGGCTGGTGACGGAACCAGCTACTCCAGGTGGGAGATGTTAATAGCAGTGATCAGCAGGTAAAGATTGTGTGGTAGTGTAGGAATGACACTGATTTATGAATATAAAAGAAAAAGAAAAAAAATATGAAATCCATTGAATCATTCCTGAATAAAAACAACAAAGTAAAGGAAGGAATGGCACAGTGAATTTCAGATTGTTTTCTTGTTTTTACTTTGTTATTTTTTAATTAATTGAGCTGTAAAATAAAGTATGCATATCTCTTGGTGTCCATTCTGTTTTTATTTGTATTGCTTTATGAATGTTGATACTGCATTTATGTATGAAGTGCAGGAGTGCTTAGTGTTTGATGATTTAACTGTAATAAGGTGCTTTTTAAATTTGTAGCTAGCGGCTTGCTACAGTTTCAGAACACAAGGCTGGTCTTCAACTTTGAGGAGAATTTTTTTTGCCCCTCAACTCTGTGGAGACAGTTCAGGGGAACCGCACAGGGTTCCAGAGGACGTAGCTATGTTTCTGGTAATACCTGTCATTCCTTTAGGGCTGTGACTTGCAACAGTGAATAATTTAGTCAGACAAACATATATGCATATCTGCTATTAAGGAACAGCAATAGTGTGTCCATAGGCTATGTATGCAACTGACTTGTAGCAATATTTGTGCTACATTGTGTTGGGAGTCACAAATACAGACCAGTACTGTCAGGGGTATATTATCTGTATGTATTTACAGGTTTCACTTTTTTATTTATCTGTCTATCTATCCTTTGTTGACTGGGTTAGCCCCACTAAGCTAGTTGCTTCTTTTCAGTGAAGATTTGAGGTGATGTTTATACCTGTAAGGGGAAATTTCACCAGACTGTCAGGGGACTCTCGCTTGACTTTTCAATACGTGCAATAGGATTTTTTACATCCCCTTGAGCTACCTCCAACTCAAGCAAATGGGAACTTGGTTTAATGTCCCATTCAAAGGACAGCATCCTCAGGAGTGCAGTACCCCCCAATGGTGCACTGCAGTGTCAGCAACCTAATCACCCGAAGTGGGAACAGAACCAAAAGCCTTCTCATCTTCCAGCATCAAAGGTGAGTAAGTGCGCTACCTGTTGTGCCACTGACATTTTAACAGAATCTAGCACAGCACATCGAAGTACGCCCGATGCACCACACATGTCACAATGGTGCTGTCAGCAATGCTAACAGTGGAAGGCATCAGCCACGGAAGAGATGATAGTGGAAGGAAAGCATGAATCTTTAGCATCCCATGTTCAGTGAAGAATGTCTTGTCTATGACAGACAAACCCCTGCTACCCAGTTCTCACAACTACCACAGATGGCATTAAAGGCTGCACTACCTCTGAAATGCATGAACCCAGTATACTGAAGAGACAAGTAATGGTCATCAGTGCCATGGCTCCAGGGCATTCCCAGATCTGGATGGCATCATTGGTATAAAACAGTAGATGGGCAGGTCAGTTGTCTAGGATCAGAAGTCCCATAATCATAATCTCAAAAATGGAGGATGGCCTGAGTGGGGAACTACAATCCTTGCAGGACTGCGAGATACCCTAAACACATGCAGAGTGGCATGTCATATATGGACACTGGCCGGGCTATGTTTAGTACTGCTAAATCTTAAGTTTCTACAAAAAATGTCCCATTTTAAAAGGTGGCAACCCTATGTACCCTAGAAAATGCCGGTATTCAGAATAGCTCACTACAGCTTATCATGCTAATTGTACACATTTCTGAAATTGCATCACTTTCTTTGATTATGCCATTTGCATGCACAGTGGATATATATGTTAATAGTATTTACGTATCATTTTAAAGTCATTAGCATACAATGAATATCATATTTTTCTCCAGATGCCTGGTTGCTCTATGTGTGTCTCTGACTCAACCCTTTCCTGTGAGCCACCACTACTGACCAGTCTTTTTCACATGATGCATTACTATTTGTTTTTAAATATCCACAGAGACCTTCTTCAAAAAGAATGCATGTGTGACTCTTATTCTAACCCCAAGAATTTCAGTGCAGATAACACAGTGACTTTGAACATGCCATTTAGTTGCTTTAAGCATGGCGTTTAAGGTATCTCACGTTACAACTGCAGCAAGATGTATCTTTGTTAAATACATGGGATTATCACATGCAATATAGTGATAACACTCGGGAAGGAACTTTTCCACTCCATTGTTTCATTGTACATACTGAGGAAAATTTCAGTCCAAGACAACAACTATGTAAACAGAGAATAAAGCAAAATGTGTTGCTGTGATACTAAAATCTTATGGGAGCACGAGTAAAATGTCATATCTCATTATATCTTTCAGATTTCACTATGAAATTACATACAGTAACAATAGGGTATTTCCCAACAAATGCACCTAAGACTGCTATTCGATCTCACCATTTCAGGTGTTTAAAGGCATGACATATTTTGCCTGTTACAACTGCAGAAATATGCACACTCATACACAGTTACACATGCACAGCCAACACAAAAACACACACTGACAAAGACTATATAAAAAATACACATACACACAGATAGACTACATGGAAACATAAAAACACTCATGTATGCATACATGTGCGCACACCCCAGACACACACACACGCGCGCGCGCGCGCACACACACACACACACACACACACACACACACACACACATGCACGCCCGTGTGTGTGGGCACGTACACACACGTGGATCTCATAGAAACATGTAAACAAACAAACACAGACACACATCCCTATGTGAGCATACATTCAGCCATACATTCATACAGCTGTGTTTTTAAGTCATTAGATACACACCGTCATTGCTAAGAAGTTGTAAAAGTACAATATGTTAGATAGTACACTTTAAATAAACAAAGAAAATGACTATTGTTTCTACAGATACACCCAAAAACAAATAAACAAACAAACAAACAAAAATCCTTAAAATACAAGCTTCAGTAAAAAAAACTAAGGCAAATAACAGACACAGATACCATTTTTTTAAACGTAATACCCTGTAGAGTGGAAATAGAGGATATTTTAGACTGGGATGGCCTTGTCACTGGAGAAAGAGGCCTTAAAAAAGCCCTTAGTTATCCAAAATCTCTTTATAATGCCCACCCTGAAAGGCAATATTGCTTATGTTATACAGATAAGGGCACACAGTATATATATTTTTTTACCACTGATTTGTATTTTGATTCACGTACTTGCTTTGGCCTACTTACTGAAACAGATTAAGTGAAACAGATGTTTTTTTTCAATAATCCTAGAAATTACATACATGTTGTCTGGTCTGGCAGTTAGCACATAGGCTTAAGGGTGTGAGATATTAATGAGCTATTTCCTGTGGTCCAAGGTTTGATCCCATAAGCCTTCAGTTGCCTGCTGTAGGACCTTGAACAAGTCACTTAACCGGATAGTGTTTTTGGGCAATTGATAATTTCAGTTAGGTTCATTAATGGTCTCCTGGACTTTATACATAGCAATTACTTGGGAATCCATGAACAAGCACTGTTTTTTTATCAAAAACCTTTAATGAATTATAACTTGTGACATAGGCAAATTTACATACATATAAAAGTAATCACACTATAATTAAAATAAACATTTTACTTCACATATATTGCCGTATATCATATAACCTAACCAACATTGCATAAATTATTCAGTACCTGCCTTTTTTAAACAAGAAACATCATTAATAAACCATCACTTACTACATAGGCAATCATACATTTATACAAATGAAAACAAACCACAATGACACAATTCTAGTTGCAACCATTTAACAATCCATACTGACACACTCCCAGTTGCAAACATTATACATCACTTATAATCTACCCAATCTTTTTCAGTCAAACATTACATAGCTCATTTAAGTCCTGCCTTCTATTAAACCTCATTCCTCCCCGTATGTATTGTTCACACAATTCCCATTTTTTCCTATGTAGTTTGCTCCTACCCTTTTCTAAATATCTAAATTTCAGTTGTTTTATCACTGTTACTATATTCACTACTTCTAGTATAGTTGGTTGAGATTTTGATTTCAATTTTCTAGTAATTGCTTTTTTGGTAGCTACCATTATTAGACACAGCAAGGCCTTACCATGCCTAAGCAATTCTGGTTCTCTGTAATAGCTCAGAAAAATCATCTCCCTCATCAGACCAATCTGCCCACTCACCATTTCCGACAGTGCATCCTGCAGGGAATCCTTAAAGTCTGCCAATTCACTGCACTCCCAGAAAATATGTTCCCAGTTACCTGTCTTCCCCATCACACCTCCAGCATTTGATGTCTGCCTGAGGAAAAATTCTCTGGAGTCTACTTGGGGTATAGAAATATCTATGCATACTTTAGGTATATAAAATATCTATGCAAACTTTCTAGGCAAAAATTCTAAATCTTCTAGATTTTGTTGCTTATTTGGAAGACATACATATATCCTCCAATTGTTTCTTTGTAAATTGCTTATCCAGTCTCTCTTCCCAATCCTTTCTAACCTCCTTTAATTGATTCCTATAATTATCATGCAATATTTTATATGCTCTACTAATTATTCCTTTTTAATGCCAGCTTCTGTTCTAGATTCTATTAAAAACTCTACCATTGCTGGTCTTTCATTTAGGAGCCCCCTATTTCTTTCTCTTTGCCTATACTCTGATATCAATCCTTGATAGGGAAGGCAATCTCTAACCTGCAGTCCAAATACGTCCTTGGCCTCTTCTCATTCTATTACTTTTCCCTCTCTAGTTATTTGCTCCCAATACCTTGGTTCCTTTGCCAGTTTTCTCCAATATATTCCCACCCCCTCTTGCCTATTGTCGATATGCCAAATTGCAGTCATCCGTATCAGAAGAATCTCCTTTCTCTAATCCCGTGTTGGCTTAGTGCTTAGAATACTTTCTGATACTTTATGGATATAACATTCTGTATGATTATTGTTTTTCTCCTTAAAGGCCTGCATCCAAAATCCCAGTCTCTGCTTGTTTCTTGAGCTTCCCCCGTTTCATCATCCCTTTCCAGTTTGAAATATAATTTTTTGATCATGCTATGTATAGGAGTCTTAACAGTGTAGCTCTGAAATACCCCTTCAAACTGGGTAAACCCAATCCACCCTGTTCTTGTCAGCATACTACAGCATGTGCTGTGCATGATTCCAACTTGCTTAGTTATGCAAGGAATATGGCGCTCTTCTACCATCGTACTGCTGCTAGTAGTGGTAGCATGCTCTCTGCAGCACATTTAGATCAATCACTGTTGTATGGAATCTGCTGTGCAATGTGTGATACAGCTGACCTCAGTGTCCTCACACCACACTGTCATCTGATGCATTTCATGGCAGAAGTGGCACTCAAGAGCTTCAGCCATGTGAACACAGTACCTACACATACATCCTCTGACATGATGATGGATACAACTCAAATTAATATGAAAGCATAGGTGAAATGACATACTGTCTATAGAGGTCACATAAATAGGATAATTCAGAGGAGGTCATGACTGAATGAATGACTGCATCAGAACTATTGCAGAATGAATGCAACACGCACTGAGCAATGGTACTTTAAGGAAAAAGCACTTTGTTTGGGCGGCTTGCGTGAAATTTCATTGAACAGCCAGCAAAATTACAGTTTATTATAGGACTGAAGGCATGCAAACTTTTCATCTCTAAATGTGAAACACACTACCTCTTCTTATGTGGAACAAATGGCTAAATGTGCAACACTTACTAACAACTTCAAGTATGAAGCTCTCAGGATGGTTACATTTAATTTTTATACACCTCTTAGGTTCCATAGGCTCATAGGTAAGTACTAGAGTAGTTGCACTTGCGGGCCGTTTTAAGCTTAGTCATTTTCCTTTCTTGTTCTTGAAATAACCTATTCCATTTGGTTATAGACTGGCCTTAACCATCCCATGGTTGCTAATTATAAAGTACCCATAATGAGAATACTTGGGATCGTACCACAGATAATTTGAGGGGACCCATGCAGGGGATAAAGCATTTAGTAACTCCCTATGTCCATTACTAGTTCAGGGACAGTCCTGGGGTAAATTTTCTGTTTCCCATCCATAGATCCAGGTTGCACTTGAATATGGACAGGGATGAACTTTTTTATGTGAATGGGGAGTCTGTTTCAGAGCAGTGATATCCTTTGATATATACCTGTCCCTTCAAACCATTCTGCCAATGTTGTAGATGAGGGTTAGATCTCTAGACCAAGTACTTGTGATGTTATTTGACCTGTTGATGTGCAGTAAATCCATTACTATTGGGTCGGAAGATGCCTTGAATGCCAGACACAGGTCACCTCTTAGCAGTCTGAAGGATACCAGGTATAGTGACAGGACTTTGAGTTGGTCCGTGTAGGAGAAGTTGTTTAGGCCTTGTATCCTTTTGGTAAAATATCTCTGTGGGCATTCCAGTTGTTGCATGTGTCTGGACTTCTAGTCCTTCTCTTTCAATCATCTTTAGTTTAATATACCAGCTGATAACTAGCAAATAATAAAAAATAAAAAGTAAAGCATTTTATGGCTTTATTATGAAACTGCTTACAGAAGTATTTAATGCTACTGGTTCACTGGAATTTAGGTCTGTATATTGAACTGTGACCATCATCTTCCTATGCTCAAAACAAGAAATTGTATCCCTGCCTTATTTTAGTGTCTGCAATGTCTCCATTACTAAGCAGACTTTTAAAAACACTATTGAATGAGATTTTCTATACAATGTATAAACATTTACAAAATGTCTTTATTCACTAGACTATGTACACACTTGTAAAATGTTGTTTTTTCTCCATTATGAATAATCTTTAATGTGCGTCATTTGGAGATTTTCTCCCTGGAACCCTGCTGAAAATGAGAGTCTATACCCAGCTGAACTTTCCGGGTCAACAAATGCAATATATAAATAAATAAAACATTATTTTGATGAATTAATGTGAATGACTATTAATTATAGGCATCTGGTAAACAATTCTTAATAATGAATGCATAATAGATAAAATTGCAGGGAACATGGACTTTTCAAAACTCCAAATGAGGAAAATTTCCCATAACAACAGATGATAGCAAAAGTTAACTATATGAAACGAAGATGAAGCCTGTTTATTAAGTATTCAATATGCTTTCACACCATAAAAAAACAGAACAAATAAAGTAGTTACATTTTATAAGAAATTTAGTAAAATCACTACAACTTGCCCATTTTTGAGTGACATATTGGTTGTGCAGGACTTCTTCACCAGTCACCAGTATAACCCATGAAAGGATCTGCTTTAGGCTACTCTATTTTGCATCTTTTTCTCAGCTATCAAAACTGTCTCCATTCTCAGGCTTACAAAAATGATAATAATTTCAAGTTGTGGATTATAATCCTTAATGCCACTTATATCCTGGCAAAACCACAACCACAGATGCTTACACTAGTGTTGAGCAACAAGAAAAGGTTGGCAAAACAGGAAAAGACCTTGGAGTCCTTGTAAACAATGACCTTTTATTGGTTCATAGGTAATTACTAGTCTTGCAGTCCAGGGGACTGATGATTGTAGCCCAAATTCCCAGTTGCCCCCAAAGCACTGTTTGGTAAAATGACTTGGTTAAAGGTCATGCAGGAGGCAAATGAGAGCTGATGGAAACAACCCCTATACCACAGGAACTACAGCTCACAAACTTAACCCTCTGCACCAACAGCCAGATTTAAGCTTTCCTGATGAAGCCTGGGATAGATGATACTCACCCAGCAGCCACCATTTAAAGAACACACCAAGATGACAATCTACTCTACCACTGTGTGAGACATGTGACAAGGCAATATCTGACCTCCTTTATGCAGCTTTACTGATATCAGCTATACTATCTGTTAGCCTGCTTAACAACCTACTCTCTATTGCATTTGAAGGAAACACTAATATTCCTGTGGAGAATGAAATATTTTCTATATGCATGTCATAAAAATTAGCTGTCAAGGTACACTGCATTACCATGGTTCAGTATGAAAAAAATAATTGTTTATTTAACAAATATTGCCTCCTAAGTGTAGTTGTATTGACCAGCCTGACATCCTTGATGTTTCACAGTACCGAGGTTCATTATATAATTTCAGTATGGTATGCTGATGCACATTAACAACAAAGCATCTGTTAATAAGTAATTTAATTAACAGCAATTATTCTCACTGGAGTGTTGGTAATTAATGGTTTACCTCTCTGGTGTTGCCATTGGCCTTGAGACTAAACAATAGCACTATGAGTAAATGTGCTGCAATTTTCCGCCCTCCAACAATAATTTTGTCTGCCAGTACCCCCATACATTTGTTCTAAATCCCATCTTGCTAACTCACTGTATAGTTGTTACTTTAGCCGTACAGAAAATCATAAAGCAAAAAATAAATTAAAAAAGAAGTTATATCAATCAGTCAAGTACTGTTTCCTGTTAAGTGGTTTGTGAATCTGAATAGGGTTAGCAAGTCAACTTCATGCTAAGCAGTTTAAAGGACTGTAATATTTTATATGAATTAACATATCTGGATGATCCTGAATTTATGCAGTCATCCTGCTAAATCAAAACATCACTGCAAACATATGTCTTTGGGTGTTTGTCACATTCTTCATTCATACTGAATCCTCAAAAAGATTTCCACATGCATGTAGTGACAATATAAATTTGTTATGACCTCGTGAAGTATAACACATTGTCATCCTTTACAAAGCCTCCGCATAACTCCAAGCACAACAAATGTACACTACATACACACCAGTACTCTATACAAACTGATGCGGGTAATATGGTATGGAACAGCTGTTCATAACCACATATATTCCACATTCCAGGGGACTAAGTATAAAACAAGCTGCATATCCTGCTGACAGGACTCTCTATTAAAAGCTCATCATGTCTATTTCTCCACTATCTACAGCCCTCCATTCTCCTCCGACACAATGTCTACATCCACGCCTATCGTACACCTAAACGCTGTAACATTTCATACAATTAGCCTCTCCCTCCTTATACTTGCCAATCATTTGACTTCCTATTAATATCAGATACAAAACTACAATGCCTCTCACACCATAACTAACCCCCTGCCCCATCAAACACTGCACACTAACTTTGAAATCCTCTAACCTCTACAACACCTCTTACATTGGGCACTTCCCATACAAATACATCCAGCTCCACTCAAGTTCTCAAATATCTCTAAGGTATTATAAATCGGTCTATATTAAATGAATGAAATGACAAAAGAGCAAACACTCTTTCATCTACACATAAAAGCAGAAACCACAAAACAGCAAAGTTACGGAACAGCGATTTTTTTTCCCAGGAAAAAAATCACTGGGCCATTCTCAGGACTTTGTCATTTCCTTCACTGTGGTGTGATCTCAGAGTTGGTATATTTAAGTAGGGGGGTTTGGGGAGCACAGCCCCCACATCGGGGAGTGTAGGGGGCGAAGCCCCCCACTTTATTTTTGTCTTTAAATTTTTTTTTTTTGGACCAGCGATTTTTTTCCCTGGGAAAAAAATCTCTGTTCCATAACTTCACTTTTTTGAGGTTTTGACATTTATGTGTCGATGAAAGAGTGTTTGCTCTTTTGCTGTTTCGTTTATATGATATAGACCCTTATAAACTGCTATCTAAAGTCACTAAAATACTAATATACTTTACTTCACAATTAAAACTCAGTGTACATGTCCACCCAGACCCTGACCCAAGAATACTCAGCAATATCCCATCCCTCCTACCCTACTTCCTTATTTTGGAATCCCACCCCCCCAAAGGTTCCAACCTCGTGCTACTTAACATGATCCTAAGAAGTATTGCCAACAAGGTCAATGATCTTTATACCTCTCTATCTTTATACTCCCCTGATATTGTTGTACTCACCAAAACCTGGTTAAAACTTGAAATTACAAACAACGAAATTCTTCCTCCAGGTTATAACATACATAGATGTGACAGAAAAAACAAACGTGGAAGGGGAGTAGCCATAATGTACAAGCATAACTTAAAACTAGTACTCATTAATCCCAACAATCCTGAATTTAGCAATACTGAAATTCTACTAACCAAACTAGAGATCAACACAAATAAACATCTAATATTAATAGCTAATTATATTCCACCCAGCAATAACTCCCATTCAATTGAGGAAATACGCCACTGGATTTCCTCAACTTTCATTGTGGCAGACCTCAACACTGATTGGTTCTCTTACAACTCTGAAAATCCTACCAATTTCACCAACCTACATGGCTTCACTCAGGTTATCCAAACAGTAACTAGAAATTACAAAACCACCAAAAGACAATCCATATTGAACTGGATCCTCACAAACAAACCTTCATGAACTTTTCAATCAGGCCGCTTCCCCGATATCATTACTGATCATCTCCCAACCTACTTGATCAGACATCAACTCAATCCCTCCAGACATACCTGTTTCCATCTTATTCATAACAAAAAGAACTCCAATACACAAACATTTCTTTCACTATTACAACTCTTCCCCTCAACACTGCTGTACACCACTTTAACACCACTATCCTCAGTATCCTAAATAGGGTGACCCCCCCTGCAGAACTGCTAGAATAAAATCTCACTATGCACCATGGTTAACAAATAAAGCAAAGAGACAATGCCTGGACACTCTGGCAAATCAACAAAAACCAAGCCAACCTACTTCAATACGAACAAGTCCCAAGTTAAACTCAATAAAAAAAATTACTACTCTAACATTCAGCAATAGCACCACAACAATCCCAAGAAATTATGCTCCACCATAAATAAACTTCTTCAACTCGATAATACATCCACCCCCACCCCTTCATCCACTTCCAACACTGTCAGTATTGCCTCACAATTCAACACTGCCTTTACAAATTCTATTCACTTTCTTACAAACTCAGTACTCCCCCCAGCAATCCCAACACCACCCAGCAACACTAGCAACACCTGCTCCTTCAAGCCTGAACAAATTGTCACCATAAAAAAAATACTCTCCAAACTCAAACCCACAACCCTCACAGCTGGTGACCTCCCTACAGAATTCCTAAAAATAGCAGCAGACACTATTGCCTATCCCGTTGCTATTCTGATCAACCTCTCTATTCTATCTCTGAATAATATACTCCCCAAAATTAGAAAATATCTTATATTATCCCCCTTCACAAAGGGGGTAACTCCACTGAGCTATCTAACAACAGACCCTATTGCTATCCTACCACCTCTCTCCAAAATTCTAGAAAAATGTATCCACAGGCAACTTATAAACTACCTATTATCCAATAACCTCTTCTCTAACACACAGCATGGGTTCCACCCACACCACACCACAACACAGTGCCACAACTGCCCTCCTAAGTTTCACTAATACCATAAACCAATACAGAAATAATGGGCAAATAATCTCTTCCATTTTCTTGGATCTCTCCAAAGTCTTCGATACTGTTTCTCACCAAAACTACTTGAAGAACTCTCTACCCTAAAACTTAGCCACTCTTCTCTTGGTTCCATCGCTACTTTTCTGGCCAACAGCAAGCTGTCAAATGGCAACAGGAACTCTATTCCCTATTGCCTGTCAATGTGGGAGTGCCCCAAGGTTCTATCCTAGGTCCCCTACCTTTTAGTATTTTTACCAACAAAATCCACTCTGCTTCTCTTGTCTCCATCATTCAATATACAGATGACTCAGCTCTTATCTATGCTGCACCCTCCCTAAAACAACCTATATCCAAAACACAAGAGTCCTTCTCAGTAGTTGAATCATGGCTATCTGATTCACAACTAATTCTGAACCTCTCCAAGAATAAACTGATGCTCTTTCACCCGAGCAAACCACAAGATCCTCCTACTCCATTCCAAATATATGCCTTCAACAAGACCGAAATATCAGCCATCACCCAAACAAAATTATTAGGTGTACTAATCGATAATAGTTTAAAATTCGACCTACACATAATGCAATCCATCAGGAAGACACACATTAAACTAGGCTCATTGTACAACAGAACCAAGCCTTTCATCACTAATAATACAAGACATGAAATAGCCCACACACATCTACTTTCCACACTACTAAACACCTCTCATGTCTTCATAAACCTAAGTAAAGCTGACTTAGCCAAGCTGGAAACTTGCTATAATAAAATCACAAAATTCTCTACTAACACGCCAGATAGGTCTCACCACTGCTCTGCATTATGTCAACTAAACTGGCTAGAACTACCCCATCACTTGACTTACACTCAACTGAACACTGCTCCCAGAAAAGTAGATCAACCTGATAAAACCCCCACCCTTCAACAAATGCTCCAACTTTATACTATCATTCATCCTCTCCAATCCTCCAACAAATCCATTTAACAGGTCTCCAAAGACAACAATAAAGCTGGTGACTCTCTCTACCCTAACTACATCTCCAAAATATGGACTAGCATACCTCAGACCATCTTAATCATTGCCAACCCATCTCACTTTAAAAAAAAACTCCTAAAAGACTTCCACAGTAACAGTTAGCTTTGCTCATGTACTGGTCCTGGCTAAATTCATTACTTATCTACCAACACTCTAAATCCCATATTCTACATAACTAGCTCTAACTTTTGTACTTTCTGCCTTACCACCTTCCCCCCACCCATTCCCCTAAACTATCCTGCTAACTCCCCTTCACTTACAAGACTGCTTTGCTTCTAGTATTTATAACACCCCATTGTCCCCTCACCCAGTCACCTATACTCAGCCATTGCTCTTTCTCTGTCCTGATTTTCTTTCTCTCTCCTCCACCCCTTTTCTTCACTAACTCCCCCCTCCCTTCTGTACTCTTCTATCAGCCTCCCTATATCTCAAATATAATTGTATGTACCCATCATCAATACCTTGCCTCCCTCTAACAGATAACTGTCAATTTACTCCAGTACTGTGGACTGAAATAAGTATAGACGAGTAGTACGTGTAACATGTAATATTATGTAATCAATCTAATCTCTGTCACTCTTTGAGCTTTTACTACTTGCTAACGTTAGGCATTTTTATGTTTTGTTAAAACTTTTTATCTTATGTCATGTTACAATTTTTTTTATCTTTATTAAAAATTTTGTTAAAATTATTTGTCATTTTTCTGTGGAGCATTTCTACCAGGGTGCTGCTGAAAATGGGCTCTCACACAGTCGGACTATCCCAGTAAACAAAAGTAATAAATAAAATAAAAATAAAAGGATTTACAATACACCAAAGCACTTTATTTAGAGTCAATGACCATCTGGCTCCATTAGAGGATTACATGGGTCATTGTAGGCTTCATACAGTTCCAGAAAGAACTACCAAGAAATGTTTTACAATTAGCTTACAGCCAATGGTTTACAACTGAGGTACCCCTCTCCCATTAGAAGATCACGTAAATTGTTGCATGGCACAGGGCAGTCAAACACATGCTGCTAGAACCCACCAACGATGGTTTACAGTAGTCCATCACTTAGAGTTAAGGCATTTTCCTTCTTTTTAGAGGGTCACATGAAAGGTTGTAAACTTTCCACACGTGCAAACATCATAAACAATCAATACCCAATCAAACAGCACAGATTACTGAATTTTCTAAACAGAAACAACATTAAGAAATTGCCTACTTATTTACCATTCATGATTTTCCAAATGACAAATACTGAAGTATACAGGAAGTCCATTTTGATTACTTTCATTATCAGTAGCTTTATAACTGCTTGGACTTAGACAGAGGTAATCACAATATGGATTGCTGCACAATATGGTGATTATTTCTGCTATTTGATTTATTTGTGTAGCTTTCATTTTCACTGTCAGAGGTGTGCATGGAGGGAAATAATTTTTGGAAGCCCATATTGATATCACTAGAGAGAGACATGAAATGCAAACAGAAGAAAAGAGTGTAGGGCTAACATAGTGATCAAAAATTAAATATAACTATTAAATTGCAAAAAACAAGGACAATGATCCACACAAACACCTGGAAACCCTGACAAGCTTAAATTTAAAAGCATTGTACATCTGTTTCAAAACACTTCAAAGGCTCAACACACACATCAATTCTAAGCATTAACAACCTATCAGTCTCACTACATAATACGTCTAAATACTTTTGTTCATAGGTTCATAGGAGATTACTAGGCTAATGGTCATAGAGCCTTACAAGCCTAGCCGTATTTATCCCGAGTTGCACCAATTGTCAGTGGTTAGGTAAGGAAGTTCACAGAGACAAGAGTCTATGGTAATTAATACTGACTGCCTCTGTCCATGAGGGACATGGGCACCACCCCAGGAGTGAATTTGCAGTCACCCATCCATTGATCTAGGTTATGTTTGAAGAGGGTCAGGGAGGGGCTCAGTGAATAATTTTAGGTAGCTGGCTTAATTGTATTTTCTTGCTTTATTTAATTTATTCCTCAATAGATATCTTGCTTAACTTATTTGTCTTTTGTTTGCTTTATTTTGCTCAGTATTTGCATTAGCTTGTTAATTCATTTTCATTAGGCAATGCAACAAATTTATAAAACTGCACAATTTCCCATGTAAAAATGTATACCAGTGTAAATTTTGACTGCTGCTGTAAACATCACTGAAAATATTTTGGAATACCATTGATCATAGCTTTCTCAAGAGCCCAGCTTGCTATGCATATATTGAAAAATCAAAAATGTAAGTGTCAGAATGTATTTTCTCTAGTAGAATTATTGTCAAAATGGATTTCTGTATTTCAAATCAGTTGCATTCTGTGACACGTGTACAGTAGCTGTATGTTACAAGTTTAAATGAAAGTCATAGCTCTGCTTTGTTATAAAATAAAGGAATATTATGCAACATTGCTTGCCTAACAGAAGCAATTAGAAACATGAATAACATTGCCTTAGAGTTTATCCTTGCTTTGTTACAAGTTCTATAATGAATGTAGCCTTGTTTGTGTAAAGTAAATTACTGCAAATGTAAGTATGATGATAAGAGGTACTGCCAGCCATACAAGGGGAAGTAGAGCAGTGGATGTATGACTTGTGCCAGCACCGCTAGCTGGAATTTTGTAAATAATTATATGCCATTTCTGTATCAAACTGATTTGTACAGATGCTTGTGCTGAAAATGTATTTGTGAGGTTTGCCTGTGTTAAAATGTATCAATAATGCACCCTACTGGAATGAAGGGAAATGTACATGTATTATTGTAACTGAATCAAATGTATATGTTTTAATGGAGGATATTGGAACAGCAAAGGTTTACTAGCTAACTTACTTTAAGAAAAATAAGGAAAATGTAAATGAGCTGTTAAACCATTAAAATGTTACCCTGCATTGCTGAATAGGACCAGATATTGTGGGTCTGGATGAAACCTTTGTTTGCTAGCTCAGTAAAAAGAAGGAAAGCCCCAGGTACTACCATTAACATTTAGATGTGTATGCTAAATTCCTGTCTGAGATTCAAAGGGGAATAGTATGAGGACCTAGAGTCAAGTGACCAGATGACGTCAGTCTGAAAGCCATCTTGGATATTACATTTTGCAGGGAGTAATCTCTGAGGATGGAGTGTTCTGTTTTGGGAAACATGACTAGAAAGACTGCTCACATACTTCATTGTGCCTTGCTCTATCAAGTAAATTATTAGTGAATAGTACTTCTCTTAGAGTCAGTCAGGAATATAGTGAAGCTTAGTTTAAAGATTGTTTTTCTTTATTTGCATGAGTTTGTTCATCAATATTATTTTCAATATTTCTTGTGATTTGAACTCTGTGGTTTACTGTGAATATATATTCAATATTTTCATGTGCTTTTATTATTTGTTATTAAATATATTTAAAACTTTTATTGTGGTTAGTCCTTGTAGAAAGTATTTAACCTTTGAGAGTGCTTATATTTATTTGGTGACACTGTGTGGGCCACTCCAGAAGGCCTAGCTGTATTGGTCATCTACTACCATTTGTATTAGTATTAATATTACACAGTATAATTGGACACCCTTTGTTAAAGGCCTTAGAGTAGCTGATTGTGGTGTCTCTGGTGGCAGTGATAACTACCTTATACTCTGGGCAGAACGGGACACAGCTGGTAAATCTGTGCCAGTCTTTCATATATATGTGTGTGTGTGTGTGTGTGTGTGTGTGTGTGTGTGTGTGTGTGTGTGTGTGTGTGTGTGTGTGTGTCTGTGTGTGAGAAAAATCAAATCTCACAGTGTGTGTGTGTGTGTGTGTGTGTGTGTGTGTGTGTGTGTGTGTGAGCTACTTGCAGCAGGGACTGCAAGCACTGAGATAACAGAGAGGGTGCTGGAAGACTTGGCTTGGACACTCAGCTGAGGACCTAACCCTACAGCTGTACCAGTGGAGAGTCTTACTTGGGACCTGGAGGAAGGCAGATATAGAGAAATCCAGACCCCAGGCTGAGTGCTTTCCCTGTGTGCCCTTAAGGGAATTTGGGCTTGATGCAGAGAGCTGCATCTGAAAATATTAAGAGTATCCATTTGTATTCTAAATGCATGTCCCTCTCCAGTGTCAGTGGTGAGGATTTAGGCTCCTTGATTACTGGCCCAGAGAGGGTTCATCACAGTAAGATAATGTGGAAAGCAAAATAGTGAATGAGAATATGCAGAGATGTAACAGCACTGACAAGTTCTGAATGATAACAGCATTATTTTACTGTCAGTTAAGGATATTAATTATATTTGGAAAAAGTATTTTCTAGAAGGCACTATGTGGGCTAAGCCAGTGATTTGTTTAGTGTACTTAAGTGTGCCATGTTAGATTTAGCTTTCCCTTAGATTTTGTATCATTTCACTTTAGGTGTAATCTCAGCTTGCTGCCATTCTATTCTGATAGATAAATGTCTTGCCTTCCAAATGTTTTCATGTCTCGGTGAATATACTGAAGATGGACAGTAAGAAAGGAACCTTTTAACACAAACCATGGTTGAAAAGGATCAGTTTGTGCAGCTCACCTATCTGGTCATCAAACTGTAAAATGAATATGAAACTAAAATAAAATATATTTCTTAAATCCAGCTCAACAATCAACCTCTGACCGTATAATTTATAATACCACTGGCAGTTCTCTCTCTCTCTTGTCAGTGAATTGTGCAAGTCTCCAAAATCTGTCATTCTATTCCTAGGGTAAGTTGCATGCAAATTCCATTGGGCTGCTGGATTTCTAGTGAAAAATAAATGCATTTTATATGGAAGTGTTTTCTTTGGCTCACAATATGCTTGAAAATTATTTCTCAAGAGTCGTAACTTGTCTTTATTCTTGTCTTTGACATAAAGGTATTAAACAATTGAGTATTTCCACACACATGTGACATATAGGAAAGCCTGTATGTTGGGCTTTTATTGATTTTCTAAAAGTACACTCTTGAGAAGATACATCTTAAACTTTTGAATCCTAAGTTTCTAGTCTTCAGACAAATTACCATGCAAGTTGAGAGATGCCTGAAGTGCAGACATGATGAGCTAAAAATGAAAATGTTCTTACTGACACAAAACAAAAGAGACTGATGATTTAGGGTTCTTTTCCCTATTTGAAATGTGAAGAATGTGATCACATTGTGAGAATGAGAAATGAAATAAGAAAACATAGTTGTAACAGAATTTAACTTTAGACTGTGTATGGGAGA
>NC_056743.1:1022692127-1022747127 GCF_019279795.1 Protopterus annectens
CAATACCTATTGAGGTGAAAAAATATCAATTCCTCAAGGAACTATAGGTAGCATTGAAAAGATGCCATCTCAGCTGGATTGCAAAAGCTGTAATTTATTATGTAACAACTATCAAAAAAGCATAAGGTTAATCATAACTTTCAGAATCACATACTGAAGGCATGTATTGTGGGTGGGTGCATAGCCGGCCTTAGGCATAGGCCAACTAGGTGGCTGCCTAGGGCGCTGCTCTAACAGGGGTGCTTTTCCAGTATTAATTTGGTGTAGGTAGACCAGGATGGGGGCACCAGGTAGTGTGGTGGGGGGAGCCATAGAGCCCTTTTGCCTAGGGCGCCAGTTGACCTAAGGCCTGGTGGGTGTATGTGTTTTTGTGTGTGTGTGTGTGTGTGTGTGTGTGTGTGTGTGTGTGTGTGTGTGTGTGTGTGTGTGTGTGTGTGTTTGTGTGTCTGTTTGTGTGCACATACATGCAAGTACCTGTGCAAAACATTCTAGTAGCATGCACATAATGAGTACACATGTTTTGTGATAAATTAGGCTGTGTGCAGTAAAACTTGCTTGTGCAAATCATAATCTGGCATGTTAGCTTGCAAGCACTGTGTAACGACAATGTTAACTTCAGAAAAAGTTTTCTTGAGTCTTTGCTATTATACTTGTAGCCAAAGAGCAAATTATTCACATGTAGAGCAGTAAACAGGTAATTTATTTATTGATTGATTGATTGACATTTGCACTGAAAAGGTGTGATTTCTAGGTTCCATGATTTAACTTGGACCCGTAAGATGGAGATCATGCTGCTGATTGACAGGAATGTAAAAATAAATATAATTCCTAATATATGGGTATAAACAGCGGTATTGTTAACATGAAAAAACATAACAACATAGGTAACATCTTTCCTACTGCAGTTATTGTAACATACATGAATTTGTAGAGTTGAACTTATTCCCACTCACTTCTCATGGCTCAAATGTGATTTTTTTGCATCATCAATCATTTTTAATACTGCTCCCCATACCTCTCAGCCTCTTAGAGCAAGAAATCTGGACATAGCCATAAATAATAGGGACACAAAGGCCCACAAATAGGAGCAATTTTTAAATATTGTTCTTGCAAACATAGCAAGTTGATAGAATAACATGTTTTCCATTAACATGCATTTTCTGAAGGGTATAAATTCTGAAAATCAAATGCCTGCCATTATTTTCTGACTTCAATTCTCAATGCTTTGCCAATGATTTGTCAGAAAACCAAAATTTTATGAGGAACAGACCAAAAATATGAGGCAAAAATCTGGACATTATGAGAAAATATGTACAGTTGAGAGGTATGTCCCATATTCCTACTTCTTTTTTACTGGTTTGTTTTAACTTTTTATTTTTTTACTTACAGGATTCCCACTGCATTTGTACATTTTTTATATGTCAGATCAAAAGTTATACCTTGCAAACAATCCAGTGATAGCTGTTTATATTTCTCTAGAGACCGCAAGACAGGGGTTGGGGGGAGAGGATAATCTCTTTTTCCATCAGTCCTATATTTCATCATATTCCCCCAGCAGACCTTTTTCTAGCTTTCATTTCTTTCAGTTTTATTCAACAGGTCAGTCGATTAAACTTAAATGTCCCTTTTTATGTCATGATCTAGTTATCATTTGCTTCTGATATACGTATGCCTTCAAATGAATATGTGCTGCCGTCAGGCTAATTCAGAAAGGTGAAGCAGAAATAATGCTCCAGCAACAGGAATAAAGCCATGACATCTCTTTTAGATAACACTTGTAAGCACCTTAACTTTATTCTGAACAGATTAACATGTGATATTTATAACACAAGTAACCTGTGTGTTTATAGAGGTGTTTCTTAAAATTATATGCAGACTATTTGCTATACTCTACTATTTGCAGCTTTTACAGTATTTTGCTGAGATTCCCATTATGCTTTAGACCAGGCCATGGTAAAGAAACAAGCCTATTTAATCTCAGCAAATGTCAACATTTGTGACTAAATCAAGGATTGATTAACAATGTATTATTCCAAACCCCCACTATTCTACTCACCTCTCACACCCAAGTAACAAATAAGCTGTAGGGGTTTCACCAAGGGGCAAGGTAGCTAAATGGTCAGTGAGGGCACAGAACAAAAGTAGAAAAATGGGGGAACTATCAGCATTTTTTAACTCAGCTGGTGAAGTATGGCTTAACCCACAGTTCTACTCAATGGTTTTCCAGAAATTTGGAAATAAGAACATAAACAGTCAATTATTCTGTGATTTTCTGTCAGTTTCTCAAAGCACTATGTTGGGGCCTCTTTTTAGACCCCGTTCTTCAATGCTTTTATCAGCATCACATTCAGACATTGCAGTGATGCTAATTTAATATATGTGATGCTGGTGTTTGGACTTCAAAAAGAATTTTGATACCATTCAAAAAGACCTAAATGTCTCTGACCTCCATCTAAATTCTACAGAGACCAAAGCCACATTATTCACTGCTAATATTTCAGCTGTTAAGGACCATATTTTCTTTTCTAGTACATCTCTTGACAACACAACAGTTGTGGTTGCAGCCAACACCGTTAACATGCAGGGATAAAGCTCTGACTATGACTCAGTATGTGACCTGAATTTGATTAGTGGTTCAGGCACCTACTGGGGCCAGCATGGACAGCAGAATGATGAGGCTTAGCCTGCTTGTACCTCATTAAAGAAGAGGTTGTTTGAGGACATTCTCCACAAGTACACCTTCAGTGGAGACTGGGAATCACAGGGGGGGTGCAGTCTACTAGACTGGCAATGATACTTTATTCTGCCACATGAAGAGACATAACGGACCCTGCAAAAGTTTCATTATACACCAAACCTTTGGATGTCAACAGGCATGTGCAAGGATGGTAGGGCATACTTCTCAACTGTACAGATTTTCACAGAATGTCCAAATTTTTGCTCATATTTTTGGTCTGCTCTTTTCTGGCAAATCACTGGCAAATCATTGAGGATTGAAGTCAGAAAATAATGGCAGTCATTTGAGTTATAGACTTCATACTCTTCAGAAAATTCATGCTAATACAAAATATGTTATTCTATCAAGTGTCTATGTTTGTAAGAGCAATATTTAAAAATTTTCCCTATTTTGGGGCCTTTGTTCCCCCAATTTATATGGCATTGTCCACATTTCTTGGTTGTAGAGGTTGGGAGGTATGATGGTAGGGCTTAATTAAAATGAAGCCTTTGCAACATGCAGATGATTGTACCTGGTCCCAGTTCACTTAACTGTTACCATAGGGAATAAATGGGTTGATTCACTCTTGTCCAGGAGAATAAACATGCCAGTAGAGCAGCTAGGAAGCCAAAGCACAAAACACCCTAATGCCTGCCTGGATGACAGCCCTTCTGGATGGCTTTAAACGTTATGCTTGGAATACCAAGTAGAAGAGAATGAAAAGGCACAAATCATACTGACAGTGTCTCAGTGGTCAGAAGACAAGGGTTCAAGAATGTATTTGTGTAACTGAGACTTGTAGATTCTACAGAAAGATCAGGCTGCAAACATCTTACTGTCCTGTTATATCATATTGTGGAACATGGCACAAACAGTAAACATCCTACTGCTCTATGATGTTGCACCATGCTCTATAATATATGGCAGAGCAGTACGATGTCTGTAGTCTGTGCCATACTCTACAATATGATATGTCAAAGCAGTAAGATGTCTGCAGTCTGCACCGTGCTCCATAATATATGGCAGAGCAGTAAGATGTCTGTAGTCTGTGGCTAGCTACACAATATGATATGACATTGCAGTAAGATGTCTGCAATGTACACCATGCTCCTCAATCTGATATGATAGTGTAGTAAGACATCTGCTGTCTGCACCATGCTTCACAATATGATAAGAAAGTGCAGTAAGATGTCTGTAGTCTGCGCCATGTTCCACAATATGATATGACAAAGCACTAAGATGTCTGCAGTTTGCAAAGTGCTCCACAGTATGATGTGACAGAGCAGTAAGATGTCTGCTGTCTGCACCATACTCTACAATATCATATGACAGAGCAGTAAGATGTTGTAGTCTGTGTCACACTATGCAATATAATATGACAGAGTAGTAAGATGTCTGCAATCTGTTGCCATGCTCCACAATATTATATGACAGAGTAGTAAGTCTCTACTGCGGTGTTGGTGCCGCGGTAGCATTGTCGCCTCACAGTAAGACGTTGTCCGGTTCGATTCTCAGCTAGACCGTCTTCTGCATGGAGACATGCGTGAATGGCCGTACCTTCATTGAAGGTTGTGCATCAGGGCTGGCAACTCGGCACGTAAAAATCCACTGCCAATCATTAGCGGACCGGAGTTCTGCTGTGGCGACCCCTAACTGGAAAAAGCTGAAAGACACAAACAAACAAAGAGTAGTAAGACATCTGCTGTCTGTCCCATGCTCCACAATATAAGAAAGAGCAGTAAGATGTCTACAGTCTGCGTCATGTTCCACAATATGGTGTGACAGAACAGTAACATGTCTGCTGTCTGTGCCATGTTCTACAATATGATAAAAAAGAGCAATAAGATGTCTGCAGTCTGTGCTCCACAATATAATAAGACAGAGGTAGCATTGGCATTCTGCTGCAATGTACTGTCTGTCAGCAGTAGCACCAGCAGATGAAGAAAATGACAGAGATCAGAAGCAGGATGAGGTAAGGTCAATAAGAGACCCTTGGCTCTGAATGGTGCAATACTCTGCATTGATAGAATGACAGCCAGTAACTGGTTAACAATTTGGACCATGATGCATATGAAGTCAAACAGTTAACATGATATATGCAGTGCTTTGGTCAGTATTTGCTGGTTAATGTATGATCTGGTTTAACTATGTGTCAGAAAATAGGTCAGTGTCACATGAGGTAAAGGGTAGAGTGGGTCACAGTTGTCATCATTGATGCAACATACCAGGGGAGACAGTAACATTGTAACACAAACCTGTCAACACCCTCTGGTTAGGGGAAAAAGGGAAGAAAGTGTGAGTGCAGGTTAGTAGTGCATAGGGTCAGAAGATACAATGTCACATGAATGGCAACAAGAAATGTGTGGGAGGCATGTGTGACTTGGGCAGGATGCAGGGGGTGGAATCACTGGGAGTGTAAATCAAGTCAAGGCACACATCCTTCTGTGATGTGGCTAGGGAACCACTGCATGTTTGTCCTCTGCTGTTGAATCACCACTGAAAAGAGTTAGTCATCAAGGACTCATTTGGCAAGATGGTGTTCTGCTTCATTATCTTGGCCAGCTTTACCTTAGCTGGTGAGAATATGAAGTCCATGACTTCATTTGGCAGTGATGGTGTGCTGGTTTAAATGATCATATTTCTATTTAACCAATTTTAAAACTTTGTACACCTAAATTATAAACATAAATAAAAGGTAGATTTCAAACATGGATCTTTTTAAAAATGTAATAGATACATATAACATATAGTTCTTTTTTGCAGAATGTGCATTACTTGTATTAAGTGTGTAGGCGTTACTTTAAGGGACTGATTGGTTGTTTAATATTTGTTTTAACTGAGTTAATTGGTACATTATATAAGGGGCTGATGCACATGATGTATTTATTCTGAAGAAGTCCTGGTTTTATAGGTTCATAGGATCATACTAAGCTATTGGCCCAGGGGCCCTTATAAGCCTAGCCAAGAATTTCGCACATGTTCCCACAAAGTCAGCAGTGACACAGGTGGGATCCCAGAGGTGTATTTTCTGTTTCCCATCCAGCCAGCCTGGTTCATCGTAAAGAGGGATAGAGAGGTACTCTGCTTAGCATGGAGAGGAAGTCTATTCCACAGATGGGGGAGTCTCTGGAACACAAATCTATCCCACCAACAAGTTCTCTTAATGTCACAGACCAGGTTTAGGCCTTATGTGCGGGTTGCCCAAGTGGATTTTGATTTATGGATAGGCAGCAACTCCATCAAGGCTGGGTCTGAGATAGCTTTGTATGCCAGATACAGGACACCTCTGAGCAGTCTGTACAAGACTGAGTGGAGAGACAGGGCTTTTAGCATATCTGTATAGGACAGGTGTTTCAGACCCAGGATTTTGCTGATCAGGAACCTCTGTGGTCTCTCCAGCTGCTGTATGTGCTTGGCAAGGTGCATGCTGAAGCGGGCACTGTACTCGATAATGGATCTGATAAGGAAGGAGTACAGGGATGTTATGACCTCCTTGTTCCTGGTTGAAATACCCTTACTTATGAGATGGCCCATGTAGAAAGCCTTCCATACAACGTAGGCAATGTGGTGGTCAAAAGTCAGGTTGCTATCAACTTGGGTGCCCAGGTGTCTCACGACTGTTTGCATGCTTAGTACATTGTTATTAATGTGATAATTAGTGGGGATGCCATTTTCCCCAAAGGAGATAATGATGCATTTTTTGCATTCAGTTTGAGGCCATGCTCCTGGCACCAATCATTAGTTTGAGTAAGGCCCTCTTGGAGGATGTTCACATCACTAAGGGAATTTAAGACAGTGCCCAGCTTGCAGTCATCTGCAAACTTGGTCAGCCACAGACCACTGGTTTTAGCTGACACCTCAGAAAAGTATATCCCAAACAGTAGAGGCCCCAAGACTGATCCCTGGGGTACACCACTCATTACAGGTCTACTACTAGAGGTGGCTTCCCCTATTTTGACTGAGTGGGTTCTGTCAGTGAGCCAGTTAGCTACCCATCTGGTAACATATGAGTTGATGCCTAGCCAGGAGAGTTTATCTATTATGCCTGTGTGGGGAATTGTGTCAAAGGCTTTGGCTAGGTAAATAAGGTGGTACATGTGTTCCACACTGGAGGCCAACCCGTCACTGGTTAGATCAGACCATAAACTAATCACTCTGGATGTCCACACCCCACCACCACCCCCAACTAAGGAAACCACAGTAAAAAACTTTTCTAAAGCAAACTTCATCTTACTTAAGACAGAGGTGGTAAGTTTCACAGCCCCCACACTAAAGGATAACGCTGCCCAAGATGCAGAAACCTTTACAAATGCACTCTATGAGCACCTACAAGGATGCATGGATCATGATGCCATCCCTAGCAAAATCAAGACTCACTCCTCTAAGAGAAGGAAACCAGTTTGGTGGACCCCTGCAGTAAACAGGCTATACAATAGAAGGAGGAAACTAGTTCCGAAAAAAAGCAAATCCCAAGAAGGAAAGACATCCCTGATCAGTATCAGTAAGAAACTGAGGTCCCTCATGAAATCATCCAAGGCTAACTTCGAAAGAAAAATAGCCAAGGATTCAAAAGATAACCACAAAGCCTTCTTTAGCTATGTTAAGAATCTAAGTGGCAACTCGCAGATATGCACTAAACTAGTGCAAAATAGCACAAAATATACTGAACCTACTGATAATGCCAACATCCTGGCAGATAGAGTCAGCGCAAACTTCAACCCCCCTCTCACTTCCAAAAGGGCTCGCAACAATACCGGAAAAGTGTAGTGTCCCAAAAATCACAGACGCACAGGTGAAAACAACCCTTTCAAAAGCCAAAAACACAGCATCAATGGGACCAGATGGTGTCCCAGGCTGCGTCTTGCACGAACTACAGAATGAACTAACCCCCTCACCTAAACACGCTGTTCAACCTCAGCCTCTCCACAGGCTACGTGCCCATAGAATGGAGCACAGCAACGTTTATTCCTCTCCACAACAGAGGGGCCACAACTGACCCTGGTAACTATTGCCCCATAAGCCTGACTAGTCTGGTCTGCAAGGCTATGGAGCGTATCATCATGGAACTCATTAACAAAGACATTGGGAACCTCCAAACACATGCCTCGACCCAGTTTGGCTTTGTTAAGGGCAGATCATGCCTACTAAACCTGGTTGACTTCTTCAAGACAGTCACCAAGGCCATAGATGAGGGAAAGGTGGTTCACACAGCCTACCTTGACCTCGCCAAGGCTTTCGACACCATTCCCCATTTGGGTATTACAGAAAAACTCACCAGCCTGAACATAAACCCCTATGTCACGAGATGGGTTGCCAACTGGCTTATAGACAGAACTCACATGGTAAGAATAGATGGCTCCAGGTCTGACTCTAAACCAGTCACAAGTGGTGTCCCGCAAGGCTCAGTCCTGGGACCCCTACTGTTTGGCATATACTTCTCAGAAGTACAGGCAACCACAGGAGGACTATGGCTAATCAAGTCAGCTGATGACTGCAAACTGGGAGCCATAATTGACTCTCCGGCTGACACGGACATCCTCCAAAAGGGCCTTACTGAGACGGACACCTGGTGTCAAAGTCATGGCTGCAAGCTAAATGCCAAAAAATGCATAGTCATCCCATTTGGGAAAAACAAAACACCCATGAATTACCACATAGGTGGCAGCCCCCTTAATACAGAAGAGGTAATAAGAGATCAGGGGACCCAGGTAGATAGTAATCTCTCCTTTGACAATCATATTGCCAAAGTAGTTAGGAAATCCTACTATGTGGCCCATCTAATTACTAAAGGGTTCGCATCTAGAAATAAAGAGGTTATAGTGCCCCTCTACTCGTCACTCATTAGACCCATCATAGAGTACAATATCCCATTTGGGATGTACCTCACAAGACACTTCCAACAGCTGGAAAGACCACAAAAGTACCTCACCAAGAGGATTACTGGTCTCAAACATATGTCCTATGCAGCCCAATTGAAAAAACTCCAGCTGTACTCAGTGGCATATCGCTTACTCAGAGGTGATCTCTCCCTGACTTACAAAGCCATGTCCAACTCAGAAGTGATGGACATGCTCCACCTAAAGAAATCCAAGTCACTGCGAGCCACGCGCTCTAGTGAGCTAAACCTCACTACAACAATAAATAGAACATGCTGGAGGGATAGATTCCTATCACAGACACTCCCCATGCTTTGGAACAAAATTCCAAATTACATCAGGCAGACTCCCTCACTAACACTCTTCAAGAGAAACCTTGACAAGTGGATGGGTAACAGAAAATACACCCCTGGGATCACTTCATTGGCTCTGCTTGACAGAGGATCAGTTAATTAATCAATGGGGTGGCAAACGCCTACACACTCTGGCTAGGCTTATAAATGCCCTCGGGCAGATAGCTTAGTACCTACCTGTGAATCTATGAACCTATAAAGGTAGTCAGTGTGCACCATCTTCCCCTCGCCCATGGCTTTGGTGACTGTTTCAAAGAAGTTGACCAAGTTTAATAGGTATGATCTCCCTTTGAAAAACCAAACTGTGTGGGGTCAAGCGTTTGGAGGTTGCCAATGTCCTTGTTTATAAGGTCCATGATAATGTGTTCCATGGCCTTGAAGATCAGGCTAGTTAGGCTGATGAGCCTATAATTGCCTGGGTCAGTGGATGGTCCACCTTTGTGTAGAGGATGACAGTGGTTGTTATCCATTCAGCTTTGATGAAGCCAGTGCTCAGGCTTTTTTTGAATAGGGTGCCTAATGGAGCTGAGAGCTCATGCCTCAGTTCATGTAGGATGCAGCCAGGGATATTGTCAGGTACCATGGAAACTGTATTTTTTGGCCTTTGAGAGGGCATTAAAGACCTGCTTCCTGGTGATGAGGGGGGCAGGTGCTGGGGATGTCCTGGTTTACTGATGGGGGGACAAGGGGGTGAAGTTTTCATTGAACCTGTCTGCCAGCAGGTTGGCTATATCTACTGTGTTTGTGTATGTGGTGTTCTTGACCACAAGTTCAGAGCAGATCGGGGTGTTACCTTTGAGATTTTGGACGTATGTGAAGAAGGCTTGTGATTGTCCTTAGTGGATGGGATGAAAGCACTTAATGTATAAAAACAGTCTCTTCATTTGCAGTATACTTTGAGCACTTGGTCATGGCTTATTGCTCTTTGATACCACATTATCACCAGGTCTGGTTTATTTGTTTATTTTGGTAACTTTGGGCCAGTACTGTTTTTTGGTTTCTAAGAATACTGACAACCAAAATAGTGATGCCTAGAGAATCTTCTTATCATGAATGACTATGAACTGTTTAATTCCACTTTCTTATGACAGCCTTATTGTGTGCTCACACTCCCACAGGGGGTATAAGTGGTAAAAGAATGCACATACGCCATGCAACTGAGTAGGCGGTACTAGTATGAAACAGTACCTATAGCCTTGCATACTTGTGTGAGTTTCTGCCATTTTGAAGTACCATGTGATGTCTAGCTGGTAGTATTTACAGACACAGCATTCCTGCTTGATGTATGAAGGAGATGAAAATATTTCTTTATCTCCTTCATACCTCTTTCAGGCAGCAGCTTCTGGATCTACAGGAAGATACCTTCAAAAGTGTGGGTACGTGGCATGACCTGGACAGCAGGTATACAGTAGTCTGAAAACAAATTACAACATCGTGATGATGACCTGGAGCAACGCTTTCCTGAAAGTCTGCAGGAGTGGGAAGTTGAAGTGTAAACAGAGTACCCAGAGATATATTGCAAGTGTGATTTTTTTCATCTTCAGGATAAATACAGTACTGTCAAAGAGATATTAATAATGTCTGCACTCTTATTTTGCAGCTTGACAAGAGATACATCTCAAAAGGATGGTGTATCAGAGGAGGCAGGAATGGCTGTAGTATCATCGTTATCTGCAGTGTGTTACATTGTATCATTATCTGCAGTGTGTTACATTGTATCATTGTTATCTGCAGTGTGTTACATTGTATCATTATCTGCAGTGTTTTACATTGACACACACACACACACACACACACACACACACACACACACACATATATATATATATATATATATATATATATATATATATATATATATATATATATATATAAAACACTTTTCCATTGTGTCTCCACTCTACAAACAAACTTGATGAGAAAGGAAAATCAGCAGACTCAGACACCCTCATCTTGCCATCTCCCTCTGTTGTAGCTTATAGTGGTTGTGCTGATTATGGGAATGTGGCAGCTCGCTATGGATTGGTGAAAACCTTTCTTAAGTTGACAACAATGCCATACCACTTATTAACCAACCACAGCTGCTGCAAATAATTGAGGCTACGGTATATCATTCAGCAGAATATCAGGCTTACTAATGTCTTGGCCTCACAGAAGCTACCTGCTGCAAATTACAGATTCTCTGGATTTGTACACACTGATGACTAGACCACCAGAGAGTAAGGCATTGCCTGACTGTGATTATGTGTAGGCAGCTCGCTAAACTACCATGATAACACTCCCCCTCCAGCTAGCTCCCTACCTAAATTAACTAGTGTAATACTTCTAGCCTGTCTTTACTCATACCTCACGCAAGGTCTAACGCTGACCTCCACTATTGTCATTCCTTCCTTGTGTGTGTACAAAACCACCACGTTTGACTGTATTGTTTTTCACATAATCTTTGGTTGCACCTATACACTGCTCTATACCATCTTTCCATACTCCTTTTTCCTTATATAATATCCCCTTTTTCCATTTTCTTTTCATATAAATAAAAGGGTCTCTATTTCCCCCAAATGTACCCATACTCTCCACTCCCCACTTACCATTGTCACATGTGTCACTCAAGTGTTTCCCTTTGCTTTTTCTTCTTCCCTTTCATACTGTCTTGTACACCCTTTTTTCCCCACTATAGTAGTGATAATAATGGTCTTGTCATTTTGGCCACTTCTTGGGCAATTCTCCTACACTGCACTTCATGGGAACACTGTATTTTGCACAGCTTAATGGTATGAAGTGTCAAACACTGGCACAAGCCATTGCTTGGGTTGTACATAACCTAGCCTTGCATAGTTGCAGCAGTTTAATGGTCCCCTATCCAATCTGTCCTTCCTTTCACTATATACTATGCTGTTTCACTTTCTACCTTCTTACACAGTCTCTTGCTTCATCACTTAAGAATGTTTTATATGTACCAACGTAATTCTTCCACCTCTTTCTTAACCTTCATAATCCTGCATGCTATTCTCTTTTTGTTTCCCTTTGTCTCGACAACCTATCCTGCCATTTAATAATAAATTCAGGCCAATGTACTGCACCTTGTTCCTAACTACATCCCATTTTCTGCTGATCAATACACTCAGCTATTTCTGTCTTTCTTTTGCTTTCGCTTTTGATACTGTTTGTAAACAGAAAATACTGACTGTAAATAAATGTTTGCTACATTCCTTACCCTCCTGTTTTCACATCATTCCCCAGTTTGTGTCATACAGTTTAATCTCCCTGATGTACGGTTTTGTACTTTCTCATTGCCTTCTCCTACATATATTCTTAATGCTTTATAAATAGCTATGTTGTATGTTCTTACAGCTTTGTAAATAATCATGATATTTTTCTGTTCACATTTCTAGTGAGATTTTTTATTCTCTAATGCCCTTTAAATACCGTTTTGTACTCTCACCTATGTACAATGTGCAGCTTTTCTCACTAGGTATTCATTGAAAAGGAGCATTTTTGACCCAGCCAAACCAACCCAGTAAACAAATGCAAATAATAAAATAAAAATTAGTAAGAAAGCACACTACTGATACTATGGTATGATCAGCATGTTCTCACTGCTGTGCTTTGCTACTTACAGTGAAATCTGCACAGTTAGTTAAAGTTGCCCTGATTTATCACTCCTGCTGATATCAGAGCTGAGTATAGGTGAGTGTTTTTAAGCACTAGAACCTGCATATTCATGTATAATGTGTATTTCTCATGATGAGCACTGTAGCTGTCATGCACAGGACTTGTGTAGCTGTGCACAGCATCTCCATGAATCCTAACCATAAGTATTTATTTTACTTATTTTATTTATTTATTTTATTTTATTTGACATTTGTTTACCAGGATAGTTGGCCTGGGTATGTGCCCATTTTTAGCAGAGGCCCAGGGACAAAAGCTTCAGACATAGATCTCATTTCAGATTATAATACATTATGAATGTACATTTGTAACAGTAAATATAAAATTACATTTGAAACATGAATACATAGAGTCAAATATTTCGAAAAGTACAGATAAGCTGGGTACGCAGAGTCAAACATTGACATAATTGAGAGACAACATGGTAGGTGAGATAGAATGAAATAAGTTGTTGACATTAGATTCTATGATTGCTTTGGGGGTGTTTAGTTTCAGATATACTAGTGAAGATAAACATGATGCCTAAGTATTGTGAGAAGAATACACTGAAGCAATAACATTTTGCTACGTAAAATTTGGTTAAGTATATGTTAGAGTCAGATGGAGGTTATGGTATACAGTTTTAATCAAACTATAAAGCACTGGGGTGAGTTTTTATGTTGATGTATTAAAGTTTAAGGAGAGTTAGGAGAATTATGAAGAAACTAGACTGTTTATAGAGACATTAAGGGAGATTTGATAGAAACATTTTCATGGGTAAGGGGTTGAAAGTAGATTTGAGCTTTGAGTAGGACAATAGAGGGTTATCATGGTGTAGAGCAGGAGCAGAGCCATTCCCTTTTTAGGTATTCTTTTAGGCAAAGTTTGAAAGATTGGTAAGAAGTAACTATTCTTATGGAAGCAGGGAGGGAATTCCAAGCTTTGGTGACAGAAAAGGAGTAAAGTTGATTTGTTTGGTCTATAGATAATAAGTTGCTTTTGGTCATTAGATCGCAGAGGGTTACTGGATGAGCATTTTTGTAGGGCTGCATTTAGAGCAGTTTGCATATCAGGATAGTTACTAATCTTCTATGCAGTGAGTAATTGAGTATATTTTAGGTAGTTGGGTAGCTCTAGCCAGTTAAGGGGTTTTAGTGCAGAACAATGATGGGTATGGTATTGAGCACTGGTAGCAAATTGGGCAGCTTTATTAAAACATTGTTCGATTTTTTCAACGTGATTTTTTTGGAGATTTGTGAGAATGGAGGCAACATAGAAGAGAGGAGGAAGACTAAGTTTTCGCTAGTGTGATTCTAGAGATGGGAGTGAGGAAGTTTCTAGCTCTGTAGAGTAGACTCATTTTTGATGTGTGTGTGTGTGTGTGTGTGTGTGTGTGTGTGTGTGTGTGTGTGTGTGTGTGTGTGTGTGTGTGTGTGTGTGTGTGTGTGTGTGTGTGTTTATGGTATTTTGCATGTGCTAATCAAATCTAAGACTGTCATCTATTATCATTCCTAGTAGATTAGTTTGAGAGGTTAGTTCAGTATTGCTGCTGCTGAGGAAACATATTTTGAAGTTTTATTTTTTCCATGGGACTTTGATGTGGGGGGAAAAATAGCAGTTTGACTTTTTTGGGATTAAGCATAAGTTGATAGTTTTGCAATTATTTTTCTGTGACAATGAAGAACTCTTGAGTGATTTGCTGTAGGTGAATTGGATCATTTGATGAGTATATAAGTGTTGAATCATCTGCATATTGTATAATGGAGGCATGTTGTGTGCTTGTATGGAGTGAGTTGGTAACTATGTTAAACAGTAAGGGTCCAAGGATTGAGCCTTGTGGGACAACTGCATTTACAATGAGAAAGAGGGATAGAATGTATTGCAATTTTAATGACTGGAATCTGTCTTTGAGAAAGCCCTGAAACCAATTTAATGTAATAACTGTACGGCCTAATGATGACATTTCTATTAGAAGTTTTGTATGGCTAACGGTATCAAAGGCTTTTGACAAATCAAGGAATAATGTAGATACAAATGTGTCACTCTCCCTGGCTTTATTTACTGTTTCCATGAATGAGAGTAGAGCTGTATTAGTGCTATGAAAAAAATGTTGGGTTGAGGGTAACATTTGTTTCTGTGTAGGATATTCTAAAAATTTATTATGGACACATTTTCCAGTAATTTTGAAAGTGGGGATAGTACTGCCAGTTGAATTACCCCCTTTTTGGAGGGGAATGATGTGTAACTTTTTCCAGAGATTAAGAACATATGATTCTTCTATAGACCTTTTTATGAGGATGGAAATGAGCTAGGCTATGCTACTAGCTACTATTTTTAGAAACTGACTAGGTAAATTATCTACTGAGGCAGAGTAAACTTTTACCTACTTCAGCAGATGTTTGATAATGGTTGTAGGTACTATTTGAAGGTTGAATGTAGAAATAGCTTTGTATTGTTAGATTGAGTCAAGCTGAGTTTAATTAAAACCCTTTGCAATGGATGCAGCTATCTATAAGATAATTATTAAATTGTGTTGCAAAATCCATTGTAGTACTATTTGGAGATGGACTGGGATTATATTTTTGCCCAGGTTGTAATATTTTGTTGATTGTTAACCAGATTTTCTTGGGAACTGTTTTACAGCTATTCTGGGAATTATTATAGTACATTTTTGTCCATGGTTATTTGTTTTTTTTAAACTGGTTGCATTGTATTTTATATTGTTGGCAGATTTGAGACATTTTGTTTTTCTGCCAGTTTCTCCAGACTTTTTATCTGCTCTGCATTAATTTTCTATTAGTCTTCGTTAACTAGGGTTCATTAATTACCTTTACTCCCTTATTCCTTGTGGGGTGCTATTTTATTAAGAATATTGAGGAATATTGTATTAAATGCCATTATCGCTTTGTCAATGGGTGTTGATTTTAGTATGTTCCAGTTGAATGATGACAGCATTGTAATGAATATGTCTGAGTTAAATTTATTTAGGTTACCTATGGCTTTTACCGCTTGTTGTTTAGGGATATTTTTTGCAAATCATTTAGTACATGTCTAGCAGTGGTCACAAAGAGAGTAAGGTAAGGTACCTACCTGATTCATGAAATTTATTGGTGTTAGATATGAGAACCCAGTCCAGTAAAGAACTTGATTATTTAGCAAAATAGGTTGGATCCTGTATGAGCTGTTTAAAGCGAAATACTTTGATACTAGATTTGGGGGTAGTAGATGTACGTTCAGGCTAGTTTATATTTATATCTCTTTAGTATTATTGTTTCATAAGGAATATTACTTTAGTTTTAGTATACGATTTCTTCTAATACATTGATATTGTCACCTGGGGGACTCTATAGTGAGATTATACATATTTGCGTTTGTTTATTTAGTTTTAGGAGTTTGATAATAAGTTCAGTTTTGTAAATTGTGGTATAGGAGCATTACATGCTATTAGGTTGTAGTGATTTGGGAACATTAATGCAATACCACCACCTTTTCTTTTATTACAGTAGTTTCATATTATATTATAACCAAATGGTAGGATTTCAATATCACTGATATTAAGTGTTAGCCATGTTTCAGTTATGGCCAGGATATTGTCTTTATGGCAGGCAATCAAAACATGTAGCTCAGTAACTTTGTTAATTATATTTCTGGCATTTATGGTAAAAAAAAAAGTAATTGGTTAGTGAACAGTGGGGGTTGTGTGGTTTGGGTGGTATGATTTTTTCTGTTGTATTATCTGAGTGGTGGTTAGCAGGTTCAGGATTAGGAAGAATATCTCCATCTAAAAGGATTGATTTGATATTGTGTAACAATTGTATATACCTGCTTGTGGTTGATTTGCTGAGGGGTATGATTTTTGTTGTTTTGGGGGTGTACCAAATAGTTTAGTTTTGTAATAGAAGTATGGAGTGTCCTGGAAGAGACTACCTACTATTCTTGGGGTGTTTATAGGAGTTTTGGGGTTTAAGTCTAAAAACTTAGTTGGTTAGATGATGTTTGTAATTGTGAGAGTGTGGAAATAGGTTAGAAAGGTGAGGCTAAGAAGACTACCTAAAGTAAGACTAGATAGAAGCATTATCAGTTAGTGAGGTGTTGGACTTTTAGACTGTTAGCTAATTGAGGTGATTACAAATACATTTTATAATGGAATTAGGCTTCTAATGTGGGATGACCAATTATATTGGACGTTAGAGACAATATAATCTTGATAGTAGAGTTAGGGAGATAATTGTCATTTAAGTATGATAATGTTTGGTTAGCTAGTTGAGGTAGCATGTGGGGTGGGTGGGAAATGGGGGTAGGGTAGTGAATTGTAGCCCTAGTGTACTGAGGGCTGAATGAAGTGGGCCACACTTACCTATCAGAGTTTTTGCTTAAAAAACTATCTGAGATACAGCCTCTGACAAAGTAAGAGATAGTAATAGAGGCTGTTGTTTTAGCTGTATAAGTTTATTTTGCTAATGTCTAGGAGTTATACCTTAGTCAGATTAGGGGAAGATATTCACGTTTGAATTTTGAGCAGGGGTACAATCAGAGTGTAGAGAAGTATCACTATCTGCATTAAATTACTGCTAGTATAAGTTCAGACTGGTTGCTGCAACTTGTACTACAAGTTGTGGCTTTGCAGGACAGTTGTGTTTTCTTTATTTTTTTAATAAACCTTCTGGTCTAGGGTATATTCCTCAGTAACACACGGTCTAGATAGAATGGCATTGGGGGTATGGGGATTCAAGTTAAAGACTGAATTCTGCTCTTCAGAGGTAATTTATCTGCAAATAATGTATCACACTCTCAAACAAATTATGCACTGTATCAATGACTTTTCATATTGACTGCATGGGTTACATCTTCAGTGTCTTCCCTGCATTAGTGCTTAATAGGTTTATGCTTTCAATTGCTTCTCTGGTTACATGCTATAAATATACTGAAATACCTTCCTTTGTATAATCATATTTTAATGATTGTTCTTTATGTGAATGCATACATATCATAGGTGTTCAGGTGTGTATTTCATGGAGTGTCTCTGTCTTGTTTGAATGTCCTGGATATCAAATACACACACACACACACACACACACACACACACATATATATATATATATATATATATATATATATATATATATATATATATATATATATATATATACTACAAATTTGTCTTTAACTCAAATTGGTATCTGTTACTGCATAAACTGGCAGAAAGACATCATATTTCAATGTCATCACTGCATTTTAGCAATAAAGGACAACTTTATATGGTTTAAATCCTGGATGGACTCTAAGCTAAAGGTTAAAGCCCTTTACCAAACTATGCATTTCGTGCCTTTATACTGCAGTATAAATGGTTACTGCTTTTTTGTTTTTTCTGTTTGTGATTGCTGTTAGATTGCTGTCTTTTGAAGTTTAAATCTGAAAAAAGTCTAGTAATTGGTATAAAATACCCCAGTAGAATTTTTAAGGGATGCCACTGCCCATAGGAATTTTACATGAGGCTATATTTTCAGTCATCTCTAAACTTTCACTTCATACAATAGCAAGTTCACTTCCTCCTGAAATACCATTTGTAATTTTCAGAATTCCATTCTAGTGAGGTTTAGCCCTTACTTACAAGTTAAAAATACACTAAAAGCCTCCACAGTATCACCCTAAGACATCCTCAGACTGCTATTACTCAAGAACACTCATATATTAATATCTTGTACACTCAGATTGTGATTCAACAATCCCAGCATTACATTCTGACAGTATCTAGTGCATGTTTTAAGGGTGTTTTCTTCCTGACAGATATATTATGAGCTAATTTAATTCTAATCTGCACCTATCAGTAAGGTTAGAGATCCACATTTTCCATCTTGTCATTCTTGATAGCATTATTTTACAGGGATTTAAGAATATTTACCTTATTTTGCTCACAGGTCCATCATGGTTGTGTTTCATCTCTCTGTATATTACATAGATTGGCAAGGCATTTTCAGACAGTCCTGTGCATTGTACCATATACCATGTAACCCAGAGTCCATAATCTCAGGCAGACACTTTATAATGCTTTTTTTTCTATTCATTTCCTATTTATGCATAGCATTTAAACATTGGAGAGAAGTGTGTAACCCCCCCCCCCATATTGTGTGGATAATCGAGACATTTCTTCCAAATTTGTACTGAGATATGGGCATGTAAGAAATGGTGACAACAGCAATGCTGGCACTGTTTGCTCTGGGAATTTGGGAGCCAGCAGAACCTCTGAAACCAAAATGTAGTTCACATTGTTTCTTCTGGCATCTGTGATGACTGCAATTAGAAAAAAAACTCTCTTTGAAGAACTTGACATCCTTCAGACATCAAATTATATAGAGCGGTAGCACCTAGAAGTTCTTCTCTGTCTCTGTGATGAGTTTCTATTCATTATCCGGGCTACAGAAGGCTCTAAGGTAAGGTTGGCTCCTCCTATAATAATGTTAGAACAGTATTTTCTCTAACTCGCATGTCATTCATCTAAGTTCTTAAAAAAGAAGGGGAAATTGATGTTGGGGACCTAGCAAAGCATGAAAGTCAGACTTTAAGGTTACATATTCTTCTTTCTCTTGGCAACCCAGTATGCCATTCAAGGCAGTGTCTTAAGACATAAACTAGATCCCTCCATCTTAGAGGAGAGCAGGGATCTGTGGTTCTATCATTCCAGCCCTATCGTAAGAGTAACAACTTACTGTGACTTTATTTTCTTGAAGCAAGGTACTGGATCCCCCTTTGGCCTAAGCAATAACAGTACTTCTGTATTTGTATGGTCCCCATTCCTTGCATCCCAACAGACTAGTTTAATAATTTTAACTATAGGTCAGTTGAGAAATGATGTACCAGATAGTCCTGTGAAGACACTCTACTAACCACTTTTATCATCTATAATGTGCATGTCCAGACTTGGGTCCTTTTTGTTTAGTTGTCAAGTGTAGACACAAGTCCTTAACAAGCATAGCTAGGCTACCATAAAATCCATTAAGGAGCAGCTGTGAGTATATAAGCAGGCAAGACATTTTACAAGGCTTTTTCTCAAAACCACCAGCTTGAAATTAATCCCATCAAGAGGAAGACTTGATGTAAATATCCATTTTCTGATTTCATTTATTGTAGTCATATGTCCTCATTTATTGTATCCATGTAACAAATCATCTCAGTATTACATCTGTAGTAGCGTCTGATGAGAAATAAAAGCCATAATCTTACTAAGCATGTTGATAACAGTATGAAATTCAATACAGTTTAACTATAAATAACATTCTCCTTGGTAAACTCAGGAAAAGAGATTCCCTCAATTACTTGGCATCATCTGTATATTTCCTTATACAGAACGCATGTAGTATATGCCCATTTGTCTTCATCAAAATGTGTCAGGTTCTCTTCTTCCCTAAACAGAATCTTAGAAATGATAGGCTCAGTAATTATGCAATTTAAATTAAATTATGATTTTTTTTTAACACAGTTCATAGGTGGTTACTAGGCATGCTGTCCAGTGAAACATTGAGGAGCCTTGCCAGTTCATGAACTGCCATACAGCACTATCTGGTTAAGTGACTTGGTCAGAGTTATACAGTAGACAAATTATAGTGTCTAAGGGAATGAAACTCTAGGGTACGGGAAGCAATCTGCTAATAGCTCAAAAACCTTGTGTGATAAATGCCAGCTTAGACTATGGTTAGATTACTTCAATGGCCAGACAGATGAGTATATTTCTTAAGTATCTAACAGTATCAGATGCTGTTTAAAGGAAAAGTTCTCTTAAAGTTGTTGATGTCACAGACCATACAGAAGTAAACAACCCTGTACTCTAAGTACCATAGTTGTGCAATGTGTCATTATAATAGCTCGGCTAAAGGACAAACTTAGTTTCTGTAGCACAGTAATATACATTTACAACAGCCACCCACAGGAGCATCAGTCATTTACAGTTACTCTATTCAAAGATGTGAAATACTCAGGCCAGCAAGAATTTCTTCCCTGCACCCATGTGAGACGGCCTGCAAAAGAAATGCAGACCTTACAAAAATGAACTCAAATTAAATCAGTCTCTCTTTCTTAGGTCTACACAAAGCTGCTAGGTATCTCAGAGGAGTGGAACAGTAAATCAAACAGCATCAGAAGATAACTTTAGTGAATGACAGAAAAATCAAACTAAAAACAAAAGTTGGTATTAATGTGACTTGAATCCCCCCAAAACCCATTACATTCTGACACATGAGAACTAAGAGATTCTAACAACATTAACAAATTAACACAAGAAAAGAAACCCGTAGAAAAGAAAAAACAAATTATAGCTCAACAAGTCTGCAAATTAAATTACAATTGCAGAGTTCATGTAATCAAAATTTCATGAAGTTGTACAAGTTATATACATCATTCCTTGATTTTCAGAAGTAAACCACCCTTGGTCACTGTTCTTTATTCAAAGCTCTACTTGGCATTCTGCACATGAAGAATATATTTCTTCAAAATGTTACACTTGACTAAAATAATAAAATGGAAAACGTTTATAGATCACTTACCTGAATAAATGATTTTGTATTAATTCGGAGAACAGCTGTGTCATTTAGGATTTCATGGACATGCCATAAGATGGACAGAACATTTATTTCAGATGGTAAAAATGCCTTTTCAACTTGTATGTTCGGATGGCAGTTCAGCACAATAGTTCAAATATTTTAAACAGGAAATTAAATGCATGTCAGCAAAAGAAATTTTTAATGTTCTGTAAATATTTTTCTCTTATCTGGATGCAGAATCCATTTCTTTGTCTAATCAGTTTTACATCAAACCACACTGAACTGTTTGCATAATACTGATCCAGACTGCGAGATACACTTTTGTCCAAAAAAACTTTGTGAACAGTTATATCTGATCCCAGGCAGATCATGGAGATTGTAAAATGTTATAAATTGAAGGAAACTTTTGGTCAGAAGTGGTCCACCCTGCATTGTGTATTGCAGGCTAGACATAGATTACATGGTTTTCCTGCTGCTCGCATTTTCTTTGGCAGCCCTTACTATGTGCTGTTGGGAGCTGCCATACTTTTCCCATATTACTGTCTCTTCCTGTCTGGCATGGGTCCAGGGTACTATTTTTGCTTTGCTCCATCTATTATAGAATTTTGGAATTCATGTAAACAGCTGGACAGTCTTTCTCTTGCCTTTTTCAAGAGTCATGTAACCCATATTTCTAATTTAGTATTCCTTGAACAATTGCTTACTGGCAATTTGCTTTGAATTAAACATTATAAATGCACTGACCAGAACAATCAAAGGTCAAAGAGAGGTGCTGCATGTTACTGCAGAAAACAAATAGTGTCTAGAACAAACTAGAGCAGGAGTGGGGTATGTTTAGTGTTTCATAATTGTACAGGTATGTATCACTGTGATAATTACTTGCATGTTTTGTGTCTCCACCTGTCACCAAACACACGGTCACCATATTATTCAAAGATCTTTAAGAAAAAGCGGATCATTAAAGTTTAGTTATAATGATTCTGTTTTAATACCATTTTACGTAATTACGTTTTTAACAAGACAATGCTAAATTCTCAACACCGAAAGATGATACAGGGTAACATAGTGCTGGGCATGATATAGTGTACTGTTTAGCACTGACTGATGCTATAATAAATGTGGTTATTTACTAGTAGATAACCCATAGTATCATTTAAAACTAGTAGAGGATACAGGGCATCACTTAGTAAAGAAAAATGGAAAATTATATACAGGGCAGGATTTAGTTCTGTGAATGGTACAAGGTACTATCGTGCATTGTAAAATGGTACTCAGTGGTATTTAGTACTGAGAGATGATATGGGGTAACATTCAGTACTGAGGGACGATTCAGAGTAACATGTAGTTATAGGAGAAGATACAGGGTCATATTTATTTATGTGAGATTACACACAGTACCCTTTAGTACTAGGGGATGATATATGGCAACATATAGTTATTGGAGATTATACATGGAAACAATAGGGTAACATTCAGTACTGAGGGACGATACAGGGTAACATGTAGTTATAGGAGAAGATACAGGGTCATATTTATTTATGTGAGATTACACACAGTACCCTTTAGTACTAGGGGATGATATATGGCAACATATAGTCATTGGAGATTATACATGGCAACAACAGGGTGGCATTCAGATCTGAAAGATGATACAAGGTAACATGAGAGATTGCACAAGGTGCCATTTGTTACTAGAAGGTGCTACTGGATTATATTTGTTTATGAGAGATTACACATGCTGTTTATACTGGTAATGGACTACATTAGCAAACAGGTTGGAGGGGACAGATCAACAAAGTTGCTGTATGCAGATGATGTGGCATTACAGGCAGGCTCTGAGTAAGAACTTCAGCAAAGGATAGGGGAATGGAATTCAAAACTGAAGGGAAATGGGATGAAACTAAGCACAGATAAGACAGTAGTAATGGCAACAAATTGGGGAAATCAGAAGAAGATGAGAACTGAGATCGAAGGGAAGATAGTGGAACAGGTTAATATCGTAAAGTATCAGAGGGGTGGTAGAGAAGAAGGAAAGTCTGAATGAAGAGGTCAAAGCTAGAATCAGAGACAACTGGCATAGAGCGTCAGGTGCAGTGTATGACAAAAGAATGTTAAAGAAGCTGAAAAGTAAAGTGTACAAAACAGTGGTGCAACCAGTACTACTGTATGGTACAAAAACCTGAGCAGTAAAGACACAGCAGGTAAGGAAGCCAGAGGTGATGGAAATGAAGTGCCTGAGAAGGGTGGTAGAATGCACACTGTGGGACAGACAATGAAATGATGACATAAGAGCTGAAGCCAAATTAGCTCCAATTGCAGAAAAGATCAAAGAGAACAGATTACTGTAGTTCAGGCACATGTGCAGAAAAGCAGAAGACAATCTGGCACAGAAGATTTTTGACAGGCAGGAAGAAGGCAAGAGAAAATGAGGGCATCTAGCAAAAAGGTGGATGGATTGTATGAGAAAAGATCTGTGACAGTCAGGCATGAGTGCTGAAGAAGGTAGGAGTGTAGTATTTAATCGACAGAAAAATGGTGACAGTTAACACAGCACCCAGACCTCATGTGGAAAATGGGAAAAAAGGAAGTTGGTGATGATGATAATGAGATTATGCAGGTATCATTTAGTACTTTGAAATAATGTAAAGTACCAATACAGCATGCAGTATAACATTAATTGAACATACAGGGCACTGGCAGATGAGGCATGATGTAATTTCAGCACAGGGATATAATACCATTTAGCACACTGTGAGATGCTAGAGCGAGCCATTTATGTAGGAGGTTATATAAACTTCCATTTGCACTAGGAGATGCTACAGTGTTACATTTAGTATACATTGTACTTCACCACAAATAGATGATTTGTGGGATTATTTAGCACTGTGAAACAGTGTCGGTACGATTCAGCACTGGTTGATTGCAGAGGCTATGTTGTAACAGTAGTACATGGCACAGCACACCATTTAGCAGATAGAGTACCATTTAATATTGTCAGATAATGCACAGTACAGTTAGTATAAGAGTAGATACAGGCTTTCATTTTGCTGTGGGACCTGATATATAGTAATATTTAGCATATATGGCACTGTTCAATACTATGAAATGATACATCATTCAGCACTGAGCGATGATATGAAGTACCATAGGATAAATGTAGATATGGGCGAGTGTACATGGTGCCATTTAGCACTAAGAGGTGATGTAGGGTGTCAGTACAAGATACCATTTATAACTGGAAAAACATACAGATGACAATGGAGCACTGAAAGATAAGACATGATACTGGGAGGATAATTAAGGATGTTTTTTGTACTGGAAAGTGACAGAGTTACTATTTAATGTTGGGAAATACTACATGGTGCAGTTTACCACTAGGAATTAGCACAGGAAAATCTGCTTTATAGCAGAACCATGTACTCAACACCCAGAGAAGTGTTGTGGTCCAGGTACTACCATTTGCATTACAGCAGAGATCTGGACAATTACATAGTGTCCACTACTCCAGAGCTCTTCCCCTTCCACATATAGTTATTGACAGCTTAACTTTAAAGATCTATCTGAAGTGTCCAGTTTTCCATGAAACATCACCATTGCTCTGTAAGAACCAGGATATTCACTAGCTTTCTTGTGGTTCCAGCAGGGGCAGCCCGTGCTATTGGACTGTCGGACTGCAGCCCCCCCCCCCAGCTGTAAAAAATAAAGAAATGAAAAGAAAATTAAAGAAAAAAAAATTAAAAATTTGCGGACTTTCGCGCATGCGCACTAGTACGGACTGCTGCTGAGACAGTCTGGAGCATGCACAGACTGTTTCAGCAGCAGTCCGGACTGGGAAACATGTATGAGCAAGATCCCAGAAGTCTATGCAGTTGTAACTGTAATAGACTGTCCTGGAAGCTTGCTGGGAAACTCATCAGAGTCAGACTGCAACATCAGCAGTCTGGATTTATGTGGACGGGCGAGAAGATCTCGCGATGGATTTATGTGGACGTGAAGATCTCACAATGTGGGACAGGCATGGGGTTATGGCACAAAGGGACTGGTTTGCAGCTATAGCTATGGATTTAGAGTTTATGTGTGATATGGAACAGGTTTGCAGCTACGAGATTGGGGATTTGGAGCTACGAGATCTACTACAGGTGTGTGTGTGTGTGTGTGTGTGTGTGTGTGTGTGTGTGTGTGTGTGTGTGTGTGTGTGTGTGTGTGTGTGTGTGTGTGTGTGTGTGTGTGTGTGTGTGTGTATAAATGCCCCAGTTGCTATATACTGGTGGCTAGACTCATGGTGGTGTGGTAGGGAATACCTCAGGCTTGAGCCCTGTACTTTGTATGCAGGTGTTAAAGACCAGAATTCCCTACCCACCACCATTTGTAAAACAATTGCAGATTTTTGCCTCAAATTTGATCTAATCTCTTCCTCATAATATCTGTGCTTTCCAAATGTTGCAATGCTTGATATTTTATGGTGCAGTGGTAGTACTGTTGCCTCACAACTGCGGTTCTCAGGTTTGATTCTTGACTGGGGTCCCTTCTTTGTGGCGGTCTGCATCTTCTCCCTGTGTTTGTGTGGGTTTGCTTTTGTGTCCTCCCATTTACAAAGACATGTCTGCATTATTTCTTCCTGGGCCTCTGCTGAAAATTGTTTTTTTTTGTTCCAAGTCAGACTGTCCTGATTAACAAATGTTAAATAAAATTGACAGGCATTTGAATTTCAGACTTCAGGTTTCTGAATGTTTAATTCCTTACATATTTGATGGTGCAGTGGTAGCATTGTTGCCTCACAGCCATAGGTTTTCTGGTTTGATTCTTGGCTGGGGTGCCTTCTGTGTGAAGTCTGCATCTTATCCCTGTGTTTGTGTGGATTTGCTCTGGTGTCCTGCCATTTTACAAAGACATGTGTCTGCAGTATTTCTCCCTAGGCCTCTGCTGAAAATTGTTTTTGTTCCATCAGAAGTAAAACTGACAGGCATTTGAATTTCAGACTTCATATTCTTCAGAAAATACATAGTAACACAACCATAGTTTATAAGATAAATATTTGAAATTTGTCCTTATTTTTGGGACTGTATTACCCCATTATTGGCTTTGTCCAGGTTTTTTGTGCTAAGAGGTTGACAGCTATGGTGAGAACTGAATTAATTAAATGATAGCCATTTAAGTTTCAGTCTTCCGCTCTTTCACAAAGCAGCAGATTTGGCGTAGTGGTATGTTGCTCTGACTGTTTTGCACAGGGACCTTGGCAGTAAAATGTATGGTGGTAACACAGCATTTTTCTTTCACAAAGCAGGTGATTTGGCATAGTGGTATGTTGCTCTGACTCTTTTGCACAGGGACCTTGGCAGTAAAATGTATGGTGGCAACACAGCATTTTATTCTAGCAACTTTCCAAGATTATACAAGCAATGTTTAATGTGTCCCTGGTTTTTGGGCTTTTGACCCCAATAAATTTGGCTTTTTCCAGATTTCTTGTGCTGTGAAGTTGAGATGCAGTTGAGTATTGAGTAGATTTTACAAGGAGCTGAGAGCTGCAGGGGAAGAGAAGTTTAGTGCTGCTTATGCCAAGTCAGCCTGCATTGTTAATAGCACAACAGGTTGTGTACTTGCTTTTGATGCAGAAGGTTGTTGGTTCTACTCCCACAAGGGGTGAATGCTGCCGTACTGAAAAAGTTAAGATACTAACTATGAGCCTGTTATCAGTTTGCCATCCATTTCCTATTGCAATATTACTAGCTTATCATTTTTAATCTAATATAGACAATTTATTCCTCAGGGGCATCAGACACTTTATTTTTCGATGAAATCATGAAATATAAAGGTGTTTGCTAGCAGCAACCTCTTCATTAGTTACAGATTTATTTAATGTGGAATTATTTAGATGACTTTTTTACTTCTTCAGACATTGTGCATATTTACTGATAATGGTGGACTATAGAATTTTGCATATTTACTGATAATGGTGGACTGTAGAATTGTGCATATTTACTGATAATGGTGGACTGTAGAATTGTGCATATTTACTGATAATGGTGGACTGTAGAATTGTGCATATTTACTGATAATGGTGGACTGTAGAAGATTGAGTAGACTTTTATGATGGAAATGTTCTGAACTGGGCAGTTTTGTCATTATAGGTGCATGCATTTTGTTTTATTGATTACTGGAAAGATGTACTGAATTTGGCAGTTTTGTCATTATTGGTGCATGCGTTTTGTTTCATAGTTTACTGGGAAAATGTTCAAAACAATAGGAAGGTGCATCAAAGAGCACATGTATGTTTCATATGCAAGAGGCCTATGATTTGAAAACAGCCCAGAATTAATCTTTATCTGCCACTGGTAAAATGTATTTTCTTTGAATGTGGGTTTCAATGCTGTTTCAATGAATGTGAGTTTCAAGGGCAGAGAAGTTTTAATCCTAAGTTTGTTTAGCAGATGTATTAGTGTTTGTGCTGTAAAATGCAAAATAAAACTTTCAAACAAAGTCCAAATCATCATAGAAGTAAATCAGTATGCACATTAGTGTTTATGGTAAATGGAGTGAAATAGCAAAGTAATGGATCATTGGAATGGCTGCAGGGGGAGGCTCCATTCGACCATGATTTTGTGAGGGGGAAGGGCGGCAAACTTAAAGACAGCCCCAGCTGAACTATACCTCCCAACTGTCCAGATTTTCAAAGAATGAAAAGATTTTTGCTTCTTATTTTTGGTTTGTTCCTCATAAATTTTGTGGTTTTCTGGCAAATCATTTTGGAATTAAGTCACTAAATAATGACACACTGAGTTTCAGACTTCATAACCTTCAGAAAAATGCATGCTAAAGTAAGACATGTTGTTCTATCAACTGTCTCAGTTTATACAAGAGCAATTTTTAGTACTGTTTATATGCTCCCCCAATATATTTGGCCTTGTCAAGATTTATTGCATTAACAGGTTGAGAGGTACATGCAAATAAATTGCTTTATAGAACTCAACTGTCCCTGATTTTGGCTCAAAATGTTGCTCTTCCCCCTAATAATCCCTCCGCAAAATAGCAATTTTGGAAGAAAACATGGAGGGTTTACAATTAAGAAATAACTGTAATAATCAGAGTTATAGATTACTTTTATTTCAGAAATGCATGTAGATTCTTTTATTTTGTCAGCTGCTCAAGTTAGCAGTACTAATATTAAAGTGTCCCTTCTTTGACAGGTTCCCAGCTGTATTGTGTGGCTATTTTATATTTCTACATCACATTTTTAGTCCATTTTTCATAAAATTGTGGTTTTTTTGGCAAATTAGTGACAAATCATTAAAGACTGAAGTTAGAAAATAACGACAGACATTTGAGTTTCAGATTTCATACCATTCAGAAAATTCATACTAATGCAAGACCTATTCTATTATCTTTCTCAGTTTATAAGAGCAATATTTAAAAATTGTCCTTATTTTTGGGCCTTTGTCCCACTTCTTTGTATGGCTTTGTCCAGATTTCTTGCTCTGTGGTTGAGAGGTATGACAAATGTGTCAGGGCCATCACAGTCAGCCAGAGACATTTCAAATTGTGACATACTTGTTGCACCCCACTCCCCCATGTAGTGACTCTGGATGTGTCAAAGCAAGGCAAGGAGCAGTTATGCAGTGTAAATGTGCAGAGTACCCCCCCCCCCCATCCAAGGTAGACACAAGTACTAGAGTGGCTTTTCATCTGTCCTTGATTTTTGCAGAATGGTCTGGTTTCTCTCATATTTTTTGTACTGTTGATTTATGCTTATTACTCAAAGTGCCTGTTGCTCTGTGTTTAAGTAGCAATACTTTAATGACCATCGGGTAAGCTTGGCTGAGATCGTAAGATGCAAGCAAGCTTTAATAAGCATACTGTTAAAGAATTGCCAACATTGAAAGCCTTTCTGTTGTTGCCATGTAGAGAATACTTAACTAGATAATGTATAAGCCTTGGGTATTGAAATGCATATGACAGTATTTGTAATAAAGGACAGAATTACATTATTTTAAGAAGCTCATTACACTTGGAGACTTCCAGTCATCTCTGCAGGCTTTACCCGTAAACTAAACAGAATGCCAATCGTGTGGTCCATAACCTGTATAGTAATTCTTTTAAGCAATGTATCTTGATCTTGTTTCTTGTTTGCTTTCCATTTTTTACTTTGATCATGTTTTCCCCATGAAACAAGTAGATAGTTGTCAGGCAGCAGGTCTTTTTTTGGATAAGAAACATTTTTATAAGTGGGGGCATCAGAGATTTCTACTTTCAGCATGTTACTTGGTACTTTAATAAAGCTGAATATAAATTATAATTAGAACTGCAGTGCAAGAAGTGGTTTGAGTTGAGTGCTGCTTGTTTTTCTTATACTTGATTTTGACTGGCATTCCATTAATGTATTTAAAAAGTAATTAATTTTTTCATGCCTCACAACCTTTTTGTTTCCATCTAGATATTAAGTAAGCTGTCATGCAGCCAATGCATTGAAATATTTTTATTCTTCTACACTTCATTTTGTCTTGATTGGAGTCTCATAATGACGGTTTGGCACCCAGGGCAGTGTATTTAGTTAGTTGTTGTGGTTTTGAGCATAGCTCCTCCCCTTTCTAGTTGGCCACACCCCTTCCCATTGACTCCACCCATTCAGCTGTCTCCTGCAGCTCCCCTTTGATTTGAAGTCACCAGCCGCCACTGGGTTCCAGGTCCCCAGTCTCTCTGCTTTCAGAAACAAAACATGGTGCTGGTGCTTACTGGTCCCACATCCTCAGTAAGCTGCAAATACCTTTATGTGCCTATCCCAACTCCTACCCCACTCACCAATGAAACTTAAATCATCCCTTCTCATGTCACCTTACATTAAGGTTATTAAGGTATTTCAATATTTTTCAGTTTGGTACTTGACTTTATTTTAGTTCTTTGACTATTCCTTTGTGGTACATATTATCTTGTATATGGTGTATTACAGGTCCCCATTTATTACTGTATAGTATTTCTCTGTTTTTAATATTACTGTGCCAATGTAAATAAGTTAGGTCATACATGTGAATTGTAAACTGGTTGCTAAAATACAACAGTAACTAAAGAAACCTTAACAGTTGATGTGCACTAGTGAGGTCTCTTGCACTAGTGAGTTCTCTTGCCGGCTCTCAGCTGACAGCCATGTGCTACTATTGTAAGGATTTCTTTTTAGGCTTATTAAGGCAGACTGTCATCCCACAATGATTGGAATGTCTGTACAGGACACTAGTGGTAATTAAAGTGACTAAACGCTGCAGACAAGCACCAGTATTGAGATTCTAGAGTGATTGGTTAAAAAGAGGCTGAGGCCTAAAGTTTGCAGTGAAAAATGGTATGAGTCTAGATGGGGTCTTTAACCTTATGCTGTACAGGATACCTAAACCTGTATAGATAAAGAAGAGTGCAACTGGCATGGTAGGAACCTTTAAAACTACCATAGAGAACTGTGATTGGCTAGGGTCATAAACATTTCAGTGGGGAAATGTATGACACCGAGAGCTTTAAACCTATGATGGCAAATGATAACATGCAGTACAAGAACAGTGAATGAATGTTGCTTTAGTGTCACAGTTTAGAAAGGTGTGATGGTAGGGTTGTAATTCTACAGTGGAGAAAACTTCAAGGGGGGGGGGGGTCCTTCAATCTTCCACTCAAGAACTGCCACAGATCTCAAAGGAAATGTCTGATTATAGAGCAGTGACAGTGATGCAGGTCCTAATGTCTGATTATAGTGCAGTGACAGTGCTGCAGGTTCTAATGTCTGATTATAGTGCAGTGACACTGCTGCATGTTCTAATGTCTGATTATAATGCAGTGACAGTGCTGTGGGTTCTAATGTCTGATTATAGTGCAGTTACAGTGCTGTGGGTTCTAATGTCTGATTATAATGCAGTGACAGTGATGCAGGTTCTAATGTCTGATTATAATGCAGTGACAGTGCCCCAGGTTCTAATGTCTGATTATAATGCAGTGACAGTGCAGCAGGTTCTAATGTCTGATTATAGTGCAGTGACAGTGCCTCAGATTCTTATGTCTGATTATAGTGCAGTGACAGTGCTGCAGGTTCTAACACTCACAGTCCGGACTCATTAGTAAACCTTACTGATTACAAGTCAGCAGGGAGCCCTGGCAGTTGAAGGTCAATAGGAAATCCTTTTATGTTAAAGGCCGTTTGGGACCCTGGGTCACTGAGGGCATTAAGCAGCCATAGTAGTCTGAGGCCATTAGGTTAGATGTCAACAAAGAACTTTAGTAGATAGGGGACACTAAAAAATACTAATAGTTAGAGGCCATTAAGACAGAGGACAGTATGGAACCTTGGTAGACAGAAAATACAAAGAAACCTAACTAGCCTGTCAGCAAGGGAGCTTTGCTAGTCAGAGGCCAGCCTTGGTAATTAGAGAATACAAGGAGCATTAAAGGTTCATAGAAGTTAATAGTTAGAGGTCACTACAAAAGCCTAGTTATTCAGGGATGAATATAAAGCCTTGATAGTTAGAGATCATTATGTAGCCAGAGGTCATTAGGAAAGCTTTATGCTCAGAGATGAAAATACCAATGTTCAAATGTCAGGAGAAAGACTTGTATTCAAATGTTACTAATAAAACTTGGTAGTCAAGGAAAGGAGTGCTGGTTGTCCAAATTTGCTAAAGAGCCTTGTAGTCAGAAATCATGATGATGTTAGTCAGATGTTACCTGAGCCTTAACAGTCAGTAGTCAGCTGAGAGGTCTTCAGAATTAGACATTCCTAAGGACATTCTCCAGTCAAAGGTCAGTGGAGGAGCTTTGATATCCAGAGCTCATAATCATAGGAATGCACAGGGCCTACAGAATAAAAAAAAACGTTAAATTCCTGACCACCGCAACCTTGATGTTGTTGTATGGAATAAAAGACAAAATGGGCCTGGAACACTCTATAGTGGTAATAGATATATGGTGACATGGTTGAGGGGGTGAGTTCAAAAAGAATGGCCTTTGACTGACAGATAGGTAAGACAGTCACAGGTAGGGTTAACTGAGCCGAGTAGTAATCTAGGGAAGAACATGTGCCTGGAGGTTGAAGACTAAATGAAAAGGTGAAAACAAAAATCCAAAATCCAAATGCTTTTAAAGTGATTCAATTAGCCCTAGGTGATAAGAAAAGATAACTTATGATGTATATGTTAGGGTCTATATTAGAACATCGAGGTTTCACACCTTCGAATGTTCTAATATCGAACCCTATGCAGCGAAAGCTTAAAATATCGAAGCAACAGAAACCCAAATTTTTTCCTAGGGAAAGAATTTGGTTGTCCGTTTCTGTTGCTTCGGCATTTTCAGCACTGTGGTGGAAAGTTACGTGTCTGGTTCAGGTAAGTGTGCGATTGTGTGGATGTAAGGGTTAGGACAGGTTAGGTGAGTTAGGGTTAGGGCGCGGGATAGGTATGTGTGCGATTGTGTGGATGTGAGGGTTAGGGCGGGTTAGGTGAGTTAGGGTTAGGGAGCGGATGAGGTGAGTGTGCGATAGTGACGGACCTTAGGGTTATGGTTTGGGTTAAGGTAAGTGGATAGTTAGTGGTGTGTGTATAGTTTAGTGTAGGGTTAGGTGTAAGATTTTAGGTGTATGTGTGTGGTTTGCTGTTTGTTTGGTGTGCTCGTGTTGTGTGTAGGTGTTTTGGAACAGCGATTTTTTTCCCTAGGAAAAATAATAGCTGTTCTGACAGCTTGAGATTGTAAGCTTTCGCTTACATAAGGCCGATTAATCACCGTTCACTTTTTTAAGTGGTCGGTGATCTAATATAGACCCATATGTTATACTTAGATTTCTTAAAGGGACATGAAAACAAATTAAGATAGACTTTGTGTGACAGATTATGATACACTGTGTGTGTGTGTGTGTGTGTGTGTGTGTGTGTGTGTGTGTGTGTGTGTGTGTGTGTGTGTGTGTGTGTGTGTGTGTGTGTGTGTGTGTGTGCATACGTGCATGTGTGTGTGTGTGTGTGTGTGTGTGTGTGTGTGTGTGTGTGTGTGTGTGTGTGTGTGTGTGCGCGCGTGTGTGTGTTTATGTGTTTCTGTTTGTGAATGTGCAAAACCTGGCCACAGACTGGGGAATTCCTTTTTTGATCTATCCAAGATCTAGCAGGAAAACTTTGCCAATAAATGCCATTTTACCATTCCTGAGTTAACTTCCCAGTACATACATTGCAGAATGTTGATTCAACAAGTTGTTACTTTGCGAATACATATAATCATACAGACATTCATGCATGCACACATGCATGCCTACATCCATAAATATATTAATTAATTAATTAATTAATTAATTAATTAATTAATTTAACATTTGTTGACTGGGGAGGTCTGGCTGGGAATAAAGGCCCCTTTTCAGAGGAGGCTCAGGGAGGAAAGCTTCAGTACATGTGGTATGATCAAAATTTTTTAAGTTCTGTAATATTAACAATGTCAGGCAGAATACAATTAAAATAAATTTTACAATGTCAAACTAGATAAGATAGTAACTATACAATGTCGAATTAGATAAGATAGTAACTATACATAAAGTAGTAAGGCTTCATATACTAATTATACTGTATATGGATATAGTTAAATAAATTACTGTGTAGTGGGATAGATGTCACAATACAGAGTACTGTGTTATTTATAGAGGGTGGATAGCAAATGGTTGATTTGATTTTGGAATATAAATGAAATGATTTTTAAAAGAGTTAAGTGAGGCCTAGGTAGAAGCTGGGGTGGGTGAATACAGCGTGATAGTTGGCAACAAAGTAGAGGAGAGGTGACAAGGAGTATAGTAAAAGAGTATATTAAAAGGCAGATGTTATACTTATCCTGGAGATGTACAGCTACAGAGCCAGGATAATGAGAGGTGATCTCTTAGATGTTGTTTTGAAGCCTGAGAGAATGTTGGAGGGCATTCTAGAGGGTAGCTACAAAATTTGAGTTTAAGGAGATGCCTGATATGTTTTGGGCTTTAGGGACAGAGAGGAGGAGAGTCTTTAGAGAAAAGAACTTTGATAGGGTGGTAGAGTTGACGAATGTCTTTTAGTGCCAGATACTTATCAGGGTAGTATATTAGAGTATGAGCTAGTATGAGCTAGTGGTAGCTGTCTATAGTGGAGGGGATGTGGCAGTTCAGTCCAAACCTGCTAAAATGGCAGTGCCTTGTTTGGCAGCGGCTACTCCAGCTCCCAGTGTGCATTTTGTGTTTGCATAGCATTTGTGCTGATTTGTTGTCCATTTGGGAGGCTGTTTTGGACAATGTGCGGTTCCATGCAGCTGCAGTGTCTGGGTTATTTCATCCAGATTGCTTTGTTTTTGCATTGTAAGCATTGTACGGGGATTGTTGGCAGGTTCATGGTAGTTAGGGCCTTGGGAGGAGAGTTGTGCACAGTGTGGATAGCAGAGACCCAATTTTTATCTGCTGGTGTTGATGTTGGATCTGGATTTGGATTTGTAGGGTTGGATGGACTGGACTGGATTTTTGGGATGTTGCTACATTGGTTCATAGGTTCATAGGTGGGTACTAGGCTATCTGCCCGAAGGCATTTATAACCCTAGCCAGAATGAGTTAGCTTTCACCGTCCCCTTAGATTAGTTCCCTGTGCCTCTGTCCAGCAGAGCCACTGAAGTGATCCCTGAGGGTAAACTTTCTGTTTCCCATCCAATCGTCATGGTTTCTCTTGAAGAGTATTAGTGAGGAATTCTGCCTAATGTAGATTGGGATCTTGTTCCAAAGCATGGGAAGTCTCTGGGACAGGAATCTATCCCTCCAGCACATCCTATTTATTGTTGTGGTGAGGTTTAGATCCCTAGAGCATGTGGCTTGAGGAGATAAGGTTTTCTTTAGGTGGAGCATGTCCATCAATTCTGGGTTGGACATGGCCTTGTATGTCAGGCAGAGATCACCTCTGAGTAGGCGGTATACAACCGAGTACAACTGGAGTTTCTTCAGTCGGGCTACATAGGGCATCTGTTTGAGGCCATTGATCCTCTTGGTGAGGTACTTCTGTGGTCTTTCCAGCTGTTGCAGGTGTCTTGTAAGGTACATCCCAAATGGGGCATTGTACTCTAAGATGGGTCTGATGAGTGATGAGTAGAGGGGCACAATGACCTCTTTTGATCTGGATGTGAACCCTTTTATGATTAGGTGGGCCATGTAGAAGGATTTTCTAACCACTTTGGCAATGTGATTATCAAAGGTGAGATTACTATCTACTTTTGTCCCCAGATCCCTTATTATGTCTTCCATATTTAGGGGACTGCCACCTATGTGGTAATTTGTGGGTGCTTTATTTTTTCCAAAGGGGATGATTATGCACTTTTTGGCATTTAGCTTGAGGCCATGATTTTGACACCAGGTATCCGTCTCAGTGAGACCCTTTTGGAGGATGTCTGTGTCAGCTGGAGAGTCAATTATAGCCCATAGTTTGCAGTCTTCTGTGAACTTGGTCAGCCATAGTCCTCCTGTGCTTGCCTGTACCTCTGAGAAGTATATGCCGAATAGGAGGGATCCTAGGACTGAGCCCTGGGGAACACCACTTGTAACTGGTTTAGAGACGGACCTAGCTTCCACAACTGTCACCATGTGGGTTCTGTCCATGAGCCAGTTAGCAACCCATCTTGTGATGTAGGGGTTTATGTTCAGGCTGGTGAGCTTGCCTATAATACCAGAATGGGGAATGGTGTCAAAGGCCTTAGCAAGGTCTAGGTAGGCTGTGTGTATCACCTTTCCCTCATCTATAGCCTTGGTAACTGTCCCAAAGAAGTCCACCAGGTTTAGGAGGCATGATCTGCCCTTAACAAAGCCAAACTGGGTAGGGTCCAGTGTTTGGAGGTTCCCAATGTCCTGTTAATGAGTTCCATGATGATGCGCTCCATAGCCTTGCAGACAAAGCTAGTCAGGCTTATAGAGCGACAGTTCCCGGGGTCTGTTGTGGCTCCACCTTTGTGGAGCGGAATAACCATTGTTGTGTACCACTCTACGGGTATGTAGCCTGTGGAGAGGCTGAGTTTTAACAGTGTGTTTAGGTGAGGGGTTAGTTCATCTTTGAGCTCATGTAGGACGCAGCCTGGGACACCATTCGATCCCACTGATGCTGAGATTTTGGCATCGGAGAGGGCTGTTTTAACCTGAGTGTCTGTGATTTCAGGGACTCTACATTCTTCTGGTATGGTTATGGGCCCTTTTGGGGGTGAGATGGGAGGTGAAGTTTGCGCTGAACCTGTCTGCCAGGATGTTGGCGATATCGGTCGGTTCAGTATATTTTGTGCCATTCTGCACTAACTTCAAGCAGATCTGAGCATTGCTAAAGATTCTTGACATAGCTAAAGAATGCCTTGTGGTTATCTTTGGAGTCCTTGGCAATTTTTCTTTCAAAGCTCACCTTGGATGATTTTATGAGGGATCGTAGTTTCTTGCTGATACTGATCAGGGATGTCTTCCCTTCTTGGGATTTTACTCTTTTCTGTACTAGTTTCCTCCTTCTATTGTATAGCTTGTTTAAGGCAGGAGTCCACCAGACTTATTTCCTTTTCTTGGAGAAGTGAGTCTTGGTTTTGCTTGGGATGGCATGTTCCATGCATTCTTGTAGGTGCCCGTAGAATGCATTAGTAAAGGGTTTTGCAGCTTGGACAGTGTTATCCTTCAGCATGGGGGCTTTGAAACTTTCCACCTCAGTCTTAAGTAATGTGAAGTTTGCTTTTGAAAAGTTTTTCATGGTGGCTTTCTTGTCCGGGAGTGGGGGCGGAATATGGATATCCAAAGTGATTTGTTTATGGTCAGATCTAACCAGTGAGGGGTTGACCTCTGGTGTGGAACACCGGTCGCCCATGTTGGTGATGACCAGGTCCAATATGTTGTCACCTTTGGTGGGAGTGTTGACCAGTTGAACCAGGGCGTTTGAGTTTATAAATTCTAGAAAAGTTGGGCAAGGGAGTTAATACTTGAGTAGTTCTCCGAGTTAATGTTTGAGTAATTGAAATCACCCAATATTAGGGTGTTTGGTAGGACCTTTATGTTTCCCAGTGTTTCCAGAAATGCGGAATGGGGGTCCTGGGACATGGCGGGTGATCTGTAGCAAGCTACAATTTGAATTGCAGTTTTGCCCATTGTTAGTTGCACCTGGATGATCTCTGAAGCATCGTGCTGTGCCACTAACCTGGAGGTGTGGGTATCCTTGATGAATATGGATACGTCCCCACCTTTTGTATCTTGGTTTGGGTTCTGTGGCCGAAATGTATGGTATGAGTTGTAGCTTGGTAGTGCTGGGGTGCTCTCTGGAACCTTAAACCAAGTTTCTGTTACTGCACATATATCAATTTTCTCCATACTGAGGAGTGCCTCGAGTGCGTGCATTTTGAGGTTTAGACTTCTGGCATTGAGTAGCATTACCCTCAGTTTTTTGTTATTTGTGCTATTTATGGTGATGGGTTTGTCTTTTGAGCCTTGCCTAAAAAGGCACTATGGGAGTGGCAAGAGCCTTGGCAAGTATTCGAAAGCCTAAGGGTGACAGGTGCAAGCCATGTCTAGCGAAGCAGCGTGGCTTGTCAAGCATGTCATCCTAGGCGGACAGACACTGAATCCCCTTTGAATGACACCAGAAACTTAGCCAATTGTTGAAATCAAGAATTTTTTCTTTATACCATGGTATCATTCTTGGTGAGGGCAGGATGCTGCTCAAGGTCAGGGTCATACCGGCCTGTGCTACATGATCAGAGAGCTCTTCCATGTCTCTTTTCATGTAATCCAGGGAGATACGGCTCAGGTCATTTACACCAACATGGACAATGACAGAGACATATATGTATTTGTTCTGGAGTGACCTGAGTGTTTGTGTTATGTGGCGGATCCTGGCACCCGACAGGCAGCTAACAGTAACCTTCTCCTCATTCAGCCTTGTGAGTGGGACATCAGTGTGCCTGACTATAGAGTCACCTATTACTAGTATGTTAGGTATGTTATTTTGCCTTAAGGCCTGTGATTGCATGGCACACTGGTTCTGTGAAGTATGTGTTTCATGGTTTGTGTTGGGGGGGTGGAGATTGCTTGGATGTTTGCTTTGGAGGTCTCTGTTGGTTTCGCAGATTTTTATGTAGAGCCTTCGAGTATGATTTTTTGTATTTATGTGTGTTTTTTGCCGGTGCTGGTTTAATGGGTCTATGTAAGACTGGTGGTGTGATGCAAGTATTTCCCTTCTCCTCTTGACTGTCTGATCCAGTCTTGGGTTGATAGAGCTTAGCGTCTAGTTTGGCTGTATAACTGCATCTCTTGCATGTATTAGTGTTTGGTGGTAGGAGGAGGGGGTTGTCTGTGTACATGAGGCAGTTGTAACATTGCCTCAAAATGCCCAGATTCACCAGTTGGACAGGAGAGTACACCTGAAACTCCCTTTGGACATGCCTGGATAGGTACAGTGAACTGTTTTACTGGATGGCTGGTAAGGTCGAATAGAGAGCCTTGTCCTTCTGTACAGTACAGGGGGGTCTAGTGCTAGGGTTTATAAGTGCTTGCTATAAGGCTGAGAAATGAATGGCTTGAGTGCTTAAGTTGAAAGTTTGTCAAGTTCCAAGGGAAAAATTGAAGAGGAGTCTTTGTGGAGCTGGGAATAGTTTTACCTTAGCTAACCGGTGCTGTCCGGCGCGCAAAACCGGGGAAATATGGTATTTATAGCAGGGAAATGAAAGAGATAGAAATTAGCCCAAAATGGCTAATAAACTACTAATTTCTGGGCTGAAACCACTTCTCCAGGGACAGATAGGCTGCTCAAAGCTCCCCTCTCACACAGGTGAACAGAGAAACTTCCTTCTATCCAAGTAAGGTATGGGCAAACACAGAGATTTGTAACACAGCCCTGAATTCAGCACTAACCTGAAAACTGGACTATACTAGCTTAGAAAGGTGGGAAACAAGTATATATATATATATATATATATATATATATATATATATATATATATATATATATGTATGTATATATATATATATATATATATATGTATATATATATATATATATATATATATATATATATATATATATATATATATTTTTTTTTTTTTTTCAGAAATAAATCAGATTCACTCAAAAAAAAGTTTAAAGCACAGAAAAAGGATAATGATTGTTATATATCACAGATCAGAGTTGTAGTCAATGCCCCCAGTAATAAAGTAGGAAGAAACACAAATACAGTAAAAGTAGATGAATAAAGTGCAATTATATATATATATATATGTATATATATATATATATATAAAACAATAGAAAACAAACTGATTTAAACAAGTTAACCAATTATCCAGAAAAAAGCTCAAAACTGAGCCCTGTTCCAGCAGTCTTCAATTAGACAAGTTCTAACTGCACACCCCTGCTTACTAGGGTGCAGGAGAGCCTTCTCCAAAACAAGATGGCCTGGATCAGTGCCTCAAGTTATACAAACAAAGCTAGATTCAGCAGGCCTGAATCTGGTCTATGCTACAGCAACAAGGCGCACCAATTTCAGAAAGAAACAGTTCAAATAAGCAGTCACAATAAGCCTGTGACCAGAAATTCCCAGCTCAGAACGGCAGAATCCAGCCTCTCCTCCCACAAGAGTGCAGACCACAAACCTGGAGATTGAATTGGTGGCAGTGTGGATGGTGACGTTTGTGAGGTGATCGTTGCTGTGACTATGGCAGTGCAAGCCTCCATGTGGCGTTAGTTATGCCAGACTGGAGTAGCAGTAACCTGACTTTGTTGTCTACCAGAGTTAATTAAATCTGGATCTGTATTTTTGAATTATGCTGTCAGAGCAGACCAGACTGGGACTTGATTTGTGGCTGGTGTTGGAGATGGAACAGGTGGAAGTATGAATGGTGAGGATGGCTGTAGTCACAGTATCATCACTGTGATGAATCGAGCATGGTTGAGAAGCTTCTGTGCCATCAGATGTCTTGGACTCTGTTGTTGTTTATGTGCATTTGTCTCTGTGTTTTGTTTCTGTGTTTATGCCTGTTTATGTTGTACATGTGCTTGGAGAATGAAATTTCATTTAGCTGTGCACCTTTTGTTGCATAGTCTGAATGACAATAAAGTTTTACTTGACGACTTGACAAATTAGTTATCTGAGGGCAGAACACTGATAAGTTCTAAAGGGGCAATTTGCAGCAAAGTGAGCTATTTTATTCTAGCATTGTTTCAGCTTTCTTTGATTGGAAGTTTTTAGATTAGTAAACCATGTGGAGGCGTACAGTAGGGTAGGTAGGAGTAGGCTTTATCTATGGTTTTCTCTATTTCTGCCTGTTAAGTAGGGTTTTGTTGTATACAATATGCCAAGCTATTGATGTTTTTTTTTTAAATAACTGTTTGGGAGTGTCAATAAAATTTCACCTTGTCACCAATGGTGTCTCCCAAGAGTTTGGTGTGAGAGACCTGTTTAATCAGGGTGTTATTTAATGACGTGATTTTGACAAGATTTTTGCTCTGGGAAAATGTTTTAGGACTGAAAGGTAGCAGTTTTTTTTGATGGATGTAGAGGATTCTTGAGAAATTTCTAGAAGATTTTGTAGGTTTCTGGCTACACAGATGAGTGTAGAATCATCCATATATTGTACAAGAGTGGCATGCTTGGAAGCAGTGTGTAAATCATTTATAAATATGTTAAAACAGGAATGGTCCAAGTATGAAACATTGTGACACTCCTACAATAATAGGTACAAATGAGTATTGAACAGTAATTGGTACAAATGATGAGTATTGATCAGTAATGGGTAAAAATGATGAGTATTGTTGCTGCCATTTGACTTCTTGGAATCTATCTGTTAGGCAGTTGTTAAACCAGGAGAGGATAGGAGGGGGAGAGACCCAAGCAGTAGAGTTTTATCAATAATTTATTATGTGAGATGCTGTTGAATGCTTTGTGCTCAGGTCTAGGAACAAGGAAGATACTAACTTTCTAGCATTTATGTTTTTATTAATGGTATCAGCAAAGTGAAGTAGGGCAGTAGTGGTACTATGAATGGGACAAAAAACATTTTGTGTGGGGAAGAGAAGATCACTTATAGTTAGGTATTGTATTAATTGGGAATGGCTAGACTTTTCAAATATTGTAGATTATGGTGACAGGATGGCAATTGTTCTGAAGTTGGAGTAGTTCACAGAGGGTCCTCCATTATGAAGTATGTATGCCTTCTTCCAAATGGGTAGAATGTGAGATTCTAGAATGGATGAGATATGAAAGTATGCAGTTCAGTTACTTTGTTACAGCTTATATGGTTAATGTTTATAAATTTCAGACTTGTTTTACCCAAGTAGCAAGAGTGAGACATTACAGTGTTACTGGTTGTTTTGGCCATTATGGGAGAGGCTGTTCTGGATGGACTTGGGTTGGGGTAAAAGTCACCGTATAACTGCAGATTGGGTAGGGATAGTTGGAATAGACAATGTCATTTGGTTTTAAATGTGATTTTTGTGACTAGTTTGTGGGTTGAGTCAGTTACTTTTATATATGTTAGAAAAGATGGCTGTGAGATAGGTTGTAAAGGTTGTTGGCAATACAAAATGAAATTTGGGAGCAATTGCCATTGAGATCAATGGACTAGGCATTGGGCATAAGTCCAGTGTTGAGAGATGTATAATAGTTGGCAATGTGTACTAAAAAGAGGAGGGAAGCGAATTGTATTACTTTGAATAGCATGCTAATTAGAATGCAAGTGTTCAGTTAGTTAAAATGTTAATATGACAGTGACAGAGGGGTGGATAGTGTTTGGTTGTGGGAGTTGTTGTCAATTTACAATGTAGAAGAAATCCAGCTGAAAGAAAGAAAAAAGGTAAGAAGTGGTTAGTAGGTGTATGAAAAAGGGGCAAAAGTATAGATTATAAGCTGTTCCGTGTTTAGTGTTAATGTGGTGGGTGGAGAATAACTTAGAATAATTGGAGATGATGTGGAGTGGGTGGGAATTGGGATAGGGTTGTGGAGCAAAAAGGGAGGGTAAATGCAGCTGACTCAACCAAGCAGGTACTTCAATGGAATGCAGTTACTCCCTCCACAGATGGTTTTCCTCCAAAAACAATCAATGAAGTAAATATTTTAGGGATGCAAAGACAAGGTCTATGAATTCAAACTACTTGAGGTGAGTCAGAGCATTACATTTTATTGCTCTGGGCTTTACTTGCTTTCTACAGGGAAATTTTTAATAAAGTCTGTGGGTGGAGGTCGGGCAGTCCTGTGAAGAAAACACCTTAACCAATAGGCCAACCCCCTATACATATATATATATATATATATAGAGAGAGAGAGAGAGAGTACAAAAACTACAACATTGATTAAATAATTTATCAACATTTCACCATAGAAACCAGAAATTTCTATATTTGAAATATTACAAGATTGGATAAACATGAAAGCATGGCATATGAACCTCTAATACTGTCTACTATATACATAACTGTAAATGCAATAATAACTGCTAATAACACTTCTAGAAGCATTTTACAGGTGGTTATGCCCCTACACCTCCCAATGTGAGGGTTGCAACCCCTAACCCCCCACTAGCTAAATCAACTAACTTTGATGTCAGACTGCCTTGGATGTTGGGGTTACTGCAATTAATTAAAGAGGGTATGAGACAAAGCTCCTACAGTGTTGCAGAAGGGCACAAGTCTCCCACCCAAATAAATTTAAATGTGGGAAATTAAGTCGTCATAATCCTCCAAATGCACTTTATTTTATTGTTTTCTTCTACCATCTGCATTCAGGTTTACCACACTTGATATATATATATATATATATATATATATATATATATATATATATATATATATATATATATATATATATATGAGCACTTTATAAGCTCGAAATACTGAAATCTCAAATTTCAGAATCTTGAGCTCATAAAGTGGAAGGATCGGAAGATCGCAACCCCAGAAGCACAAAATTCAAAATCTCGAATGCGGGAGATTTTGAGTTAGTGGTTCTATTGTTGCGCTGTGTTCATGGATTCAGGTAAGTGTTTATGTTTAAGGATGTTGTGTAGGGGCTGTAGTCTGTGTCAGTGTTACTGTAATGTGTGTGTGTGAGAGGAATGTAGTTTGTGTGGAGATGTTTTGTGTGTGTGTGTATGTAGTGTGACCTTGGAGTTAAAATATTTAAGAAGGGGGGTGTGGGGGGATGGGGGGGAAGGGGGGTTTGCCCCTGCATATAATAAGGGTAGGTGTGTGTGCTTGTTTAGTTGTGTGCGTGTGTGTTGTATTGGTGTTTGAAATTGTTGGGAGTTTGAATTTCGCGGTTTTGATAGTTGTACTTAACAACATCAAAACATCCAAATGTTGACGTCACTAACGTAGACACAAAAAACTTGAAAAAAATTTGAAATGGAACCACAAATGTTCACAGACATAAAATCAAAGCAAAACATAAACAAACATACACTCAGACACACACACATATGTAAATAAATTTAAGTGTGGGAGATTAAGTCCTCATAATCCACCAAATGTTCACAGACATAAAATCAAAGCAAAACATAAATAAACACACACTCAGACACATACATATATGTATATTTAATCAATAATTCATGACTGTATGTGGGTATATCAGGATTTCCCACAGTTGGTGTGGTTTAATCACAAGTGTATAAACAAAGCCATAAGTGGGTAAATCCTGATATATCCACACATGGGTGTACATTATTGCTATTATACAATAATATTACTTAAGAAACAAATTGCTTACCTTTTTTAAATAATGTGATTGTATAACAGGACTGTAGTGTCCTTCCACCTTTATGTTGGGGTAGGGTTATGATTTCAAAGATACAGTTACGTCAATCATAAGCACTGTTTCTTTTAGAGGGGCTTGTCAGAAGTTAGTACTGATAATGCTGCAAAGAGTTAATGAAGTGCTTTCTGTGATTAGTCATTTGATTTCCACAGCCTTTATTTGTTAACTGTGTGATGCTGAGCAAGTTACTTTACGAGACATTGTTTTGGGATTTTTAGGAAGTTGCAATTTGCTCCTGAAATGTTCTTGTACCTGTTTAATGTTAGAGAGAGGGATTTTCCACTCATTAAGCTGGTCTCTTAACTTGCATGATGTGGCTGTGTGTGGGAAGCATACACTGAAACTCACTAGTTTCGAAGATGTTTCCATTGCAGAGTTTTTTTTCTGTACTTTTAAAATGTACCTCAGTAGAAAGTCAGGCTCAGCCAAATGTTTTTCTATTACTGTATGCTTAATTTATAATGGTATAAACAGTAATGAAGCATTAGTGTATAGATGTGTGTGTGTGTGTGTGTGTGTGTGTGTGTGTGTGTGTGTGTGTGTGTGTATGTGTGTGTGTGTGTGTGTGTTTGTGTGTGTGTATATATATATATATATATATATATATGGGTCTACTTCTCTTGTTCGAAATTACACTTGTTTGAACAAGAGAAGATCGAGACCCACTTTAGCAAAAGTGCACTTAACCAAAAGTGCACTTTCACAAAACTCACTTTACTGATCTCGGACTGCATTCTCGCACTTAGCTTATATAAGTAAAAAAGGTCCGATCCAGCAAACAAAAACACATTTTAGCAGGGGGGGCAAGCTCCCCTGCACCCACACACCCCTGCTACTTATATATACTAACTCCAAGATCGCACTACATTGGGGAAAAAGGTATGGTGACTGGATGAGGAAAGAGGGGGAGTGTCTAGGAGAGTATAAATGTGGTTATTTATGCATGTATATAAATGTTCTTATTGTGCTTAAACTGGGTAATAGATGAACTCAGCTTCACATAGATGGGAAGACTCTTCCATAGAAGGGGCAGTCTCTGGGACACATGTCTGTCTCTCCAGCATGTTCTGCTTAAGTCATAGGCAAAATTTAGGTCCATAGACCTTGTATTTCTGGTACTTTTTGACTTACAAATATGTAGAAGATTCATAAGTTTGGGGTTTGCAGATGCCTAGTAAGCCAGGCATAGATCACCCTTCAGCAATGTATAGGAGACTGAGTACAGGGAAAGAGCTCTAAGGCAATCTTCTTAAGGCAGGTTTTTGTTACCCCTTGTATTCTTTTTAGAAGGAACCTCTGAGATTGCTCTAGTTTCTGCATATGCCTGGTCAGGTACATAAACATTCCAAGCTGTTTGTTATTTCATCACATTAGGTGTCCTACACATATCCTGGTACTTTCATACCACTTGTCCTTCCTTCCTCTGTTGTATTATGTTGACATTTTGCCTCAGCACTACAATGTCACTCTGCTGATGCACCATGTACATACATGATACATAGCATTCATCTCACAACATTTGGTGCTGCTGTCTTCCTGTTTCACCTTACTGAGGACAGTTGTCTTTGGCTACATGATAGCATGATAGTAGATTCCCATAGCATTACCACTGTTACCCTCATTTGTGGTACTGCAGTGCTCTTGTGGTTTCTGTTTGTTATATATATATATTTGCAACTGTCTGCCTCATACACTGCCTCTGTTTCTGTCTCAGCTTTCTGCCACAAGTGATGTTTGCATCCTTAAGTCCTTGATGAGCTACTGTCACACAACATCCTTTATTATTTATGGCTGTTATGCATACCTGCTGCCCATTGGGTCTACTTAAGAAGTTCACTCACCAAAATGTTGATGTTCATATTGTGACAAAGGGAGATACTGCCAGCCCAGCTATCTGGAATTTTGTAAATAATTACATGTCATTTGTGAATACCAACATGATGTATACAGGATGCTTGTGTTGCAAATGTATTAGAACTGTATGTCATATGTATGTCAAACTGCTTGAAGGTATTTGCATAGTACTGTTTGAAAAGTAGCCACAGTGTACCCTTCTGGAAAATAACAGAAATGTACATGCACTATTGTAACTGTTTAAATGTATATTACTTATTATATATATATATATATATATATATATATATATATATATATATATATATATATATTATAGTACTTAGTTATTATTTTTAAATGTTTTTATATCGTCTTTCTGTTTGGAGCTTTTCTCCTTGGGCCTCCATTGAAAATGGACTACTTTGCCCCAATGGACTTCCCAGTTAACAAATTGCAATAAATAAATAAATAAAATAAATAAATATATTTTAGCAGTGGAAACTGGGATACTGGAGGTTAACCTCAGTCTAGAAAATTTTAGAAAAATAGCTGAAATTAAATTACTTTATGGCTACGAATTAAAAGATGATATATTTCAGTTTCAATGCAGCAAGGAGACACCATGTCTAAAACTAGGGAATTTTCTGTATTGTCTTGGACGTGTTTTATTGTTTTATGACTTCCAGAATCTGCCAAAGATCTAAGGAAAAGCCCTTGTTTATGTATTTCTACAGGTAGATGCTAAATACTACCAGCTGCCATCAATGGTTGTTTTGGGCCTGGGGACTAGAAGTCAGATGACAAGAAATTATGCCATTCTGCAAGCTAGGCCAGCAGTAATATTCCAGATATTAATTTGAGAGGTCTCTGAGTGAGACATAGCAATCTGTTTTCTATCTTGGACATGACATGAACCATTCACCACACATCTGCCTTGCTTTGTAAGTTTCAGGGAAATAGTAACAGTCTTAGATATAGTCAGGAATATAGCAAAGCTTAGTTTAGATAGTTTTCTTCATTTATTTGAGACTGTTTTGCAATGTTGTTTTAAATATTTCCTGTGATTTTGAACTCTGATGTCACTCTAAATATATATTTAGTATTGTCTTGTTCTTCTATTATTTATCATTAAATATATTTAAGCATTTCATTGTGGCTTATCTGTCTAGAGATATTTAAGTTGTGAGAGTACTTGCATATTTATTTGGTAACACTGTGGGCCACTCCTAATAGTCTTGCTCTTGGTTATACTACCATTTCTATTAATAGTAACATTACACAGTAGGATTGGACACCCTCTGTTAAGGGCTTTAAAGTAGCTGATAATGAGCTGGCTGGTGGCAGTGATAACTACCTTATAGTCTGGGCAAAAGAGGGCATAGCTAGTAAACCTGTGCCAGCCTTTCCCAGGAATGTGTGTGTGTGTGTGTGTGTGTGTGTGTGTGTGTGTGTGTGTGTGTGTGTGTGTGTGTGTGTGTGTGTGTGTGTATAAATCAAACCTCAAAGATTGTGTGTGTGTGTGGCAGCCACTTGGGCAGGGATACGAAGCACTGGTTAGACAGAGACGGTGCTGGAGGTTTTGGCTTGGTCACTCAGCTGAGATCTCAACTCTATAGCTGTGCCAGTGGGGAGTCTTATTGAGGATCTGGAGAAAGATGGAGAAACCAGCTCCAGACTGACTGTGGTCTCTGTGTGCTCTTAAGGGAAATTGCACTTGATGCAGAAAGCAGCATCTGGAAATACTGTGTGTGTACCTTGTCATCCTCTCAGTGTATGTTCCCCACTGGTGCCAGTGGTGAGGTTTGAGGCTCCTTGATTACTGGTCCAGTGGTAGGTCATCACGCATATCAAGAGAACATCAAAGCACCACTATCTCAAATGGGCAAAACATTGACTATCCATAACATCGAACAGTGGCTGTAGGTGTTTGCACAAAATTGCAGTACAGTCTGGATTGGGATTTTGTCCTTTCTCATGTGTAATGTGATGTCAGAGTTTATATATATATATATATATATATATATATATATATATATATATATATATATATATATATATATAATGTACAGGGGATGTGGATGGTGTAGGTTGCTTGCCCCCTGCAAAAAATATGTTTTTCATGTAGGTGTTCAATATTTTGGCTGTTTGAGGTTGTGGAGTTTCAGTGTTCCTATTTTGATTATGTGCACTTTTATGTTTTAACCTAGATCCCTTCCCATCACATACAATCACACATTGTATTATTTTAGATAGCTGGTTGTTACACATCCTGTGATCATGCTGTCCATGATACCATGACACCCTTGCCCATCTGTCATGCACAAGATAAGTGCACTGCATACATTCCTGCCCTGTTCGTGCACTAGTGCTAACATCAGCATTCACACACAGTCATTTGTCTGTGCTACACATGTACTGAGCACACATGTTCTTGTGTCATGGTGCTAACCATGTTCTTCTACTGCATGTCCCTGGTCCATGTAATATTAATTTTAGCCACAGTACCTAGTTATGTGTAGTTAATTGATGCTGGTGTTGTTTGTGTGAACACAGTGACCACACTGTATTACCACAGTCCATTAACTGGACACATGTTGCGCCATGGCATGGTGTAAGAAGATGCAAAGATGAACCAACACCACAAACTGTAGAAAAACAAATATGCAGGACAAAAGCACCTCAAACACCCGGCAGTCTTCAGCTATTCAGCTCTTTAATAAAACGTTGATAAACAAACCACAGTACCACACTCTAATGTCTGGTTCAATGACCAAACTTCTTCAGGCAAGTAACAGCAGGTACAAACTGACTTTTATACAAAAATACACGTCCCTCCACCCCCTAATTACTCAATTATTCAATGAAATAATTAGTCATACAGATAAATCTCAATTATAAAACCAAAATAAAATGCATTCCTTTAAATCAACTGTATCCTCCCTAATATGTAACTAACTATATCTGCTTTCAACATATACCATTCTAAAATAATATACAAACAATTTTTCATAATATTTAAAAATAGAAATTTAACATAAAATAAATACATGTAAATTAGATTTAAATACTTTCAATTCTGCAACAAACACCAATTGACCCTGCATTCACTATAGGTGATACTTAGGTATCAAAAATTGTATAAACTACATACTTAATCAACTACAATTATGAAAACCATGTAAACATCAAATACAATGCGTAATACATAGTATAATACAGGGCAACTTATCATAGCAAAAATATCTATACTATATTAGGAAAGGCAAGGTTGAAAATGCATTAGCTGCCCACATCAAAACTAACCCCACACATAGTTTTATGTTTAGAGTAATTGACCATGTAGCTGGTGAAATAAGGGGTGGTCCAAGATCTTTGTTATTAGAAAAAAAGAGAATTGATGTGGCAGATTTGTTTAGATGCTTGCCATTTCCCAGGTAGAAATGATAGTTGCTCTATACAATGTTTAGTAAAACTGAAAAGTCTAAATAGATAATTATTTTTATAGGTATATGTTGAAAGCAGATATAGTTAGTTACATATTAGGGAGGATACAGTTGATTTAAAGGAATGCATTTTATTTTGGTTTTAGAATTGAGATTTATCTGTATGACTAATTGTTATTTCATTGAATAATTGAGTAATTAGGGGGTGGTGGGAAGTGTATTTTTGTATAAAAGTCAGTTTGTACCAGCTGTCTGAAGAAGTTTGGTCATTGAACTAAGACGAAAAGTGTTTAACGTTACAGTGTGGTACTGTGGTTTGTTCATCAACGTTTTATTAAAGAGCTGAATAGCTGAAGATTGCTGGGTGTTTGAGGTGCTTTTGTCTTGCATATTTGTTTTTCTATGGTGGAAGAAGAGCCATAAGAGCCATGCTGTGCTGCACATCCATCTGACTAGGCACCATCTATGCACTCTTGCTGTGAAGCTATGCATTGTGCTACTTCCCCCCACTTGTTTTATCTTTCTATACTTCTGTAATATGTGGCTGCTACAGTGCAACATCTGTGTGTTTTAACAAACTGGTCCTCTACTAAGTCACTTGAGACTGTCCAGCCGGTTTGTCTGATGCAGCGCCTTATCAGCCTTAATATCTGAATCCAGTCTACTGTCCTTATCATCTCTGCTCCTGGAACTCCATTCCCACAATGCATCTGAGCTCTTCTGACTCCCACCTGGTATATTATATTTAAGCAATAACCGACGATGTGGTGTGGTATATTGAAGATTTACCCATGGTTGGAGTGGTTTAATAACGAGGGCAAAGCCCAAGTGATTAAATAAAACCAATGGGTAAATCTTCAATGTACCACAACCACGGAGTCAGTTATTGCTATTATACAATGACATTATTTAAGAAAAAAAAATTACTTTTCTTAAATAATGTCTTTGTATAACGGTGCATTACTGTTCTTCCGCCGGTGGTGGTATACTGCTTCCTTGTGTTGATGTACTGCACATGCGTATGGGACTTGCATTCCCATGCATACGCAGTACATCAATGCTTTGAAACAGAAGCAATGCAGAAAAGAAAGTCTCCTTTGCTCTAGTTTTTTTTTTTTTTTTTTTTTTATTAAAAAAAAAAAAGTTTTGGATACTTTATACCAACGGAAAAAAGTCTGGGTGACCGGACCTTTTTCCGTTGGTATATTGTGGGATTTACAATGGGCACACTGGCCAATCAGCGTGCACGTTTTGGAATATTACTGGGGGGGGTCATTGTATTATATACAGTAATACATACTTTTAATACAGTGAATTACTTCCTTATGTCATTTATAATGTTACTTCACGCCTGTGTTTAGTATATTTTCCTTGCTCTGAGGGGTTGCCTTCAGATTTTCTTATGTACAGACAGCATCTATAAAGATGATTATTTGTTTCCATATATTTATCGTGTGACTTTATAATAACAATGGATAAAAATTTTCAGAAAATGTTATGACTATACAAAACAGCAACATTAGAACTTGCTTTGAGAAAAAATAAATTGCTTCACCTTTTTAGAAAATTGGTACCAAAGTACCAAGACTGATGCTTATTGAAAGAAGACTTTACATGGATTTTTGTTCATGTAGGTATGTATATGTCCAGTGCTATTTAACTTGCTTTTTCTAAAGCTAAAAACCTCATGAAAATGCATATTACATTCAGAACATAACTATTAGAAGTGAGTGGCATGCATTTAACAAATGGAAAACAAAGAACTGTTTCTTAGAAACAAAGGTCAAAATTGGACTGCTTTCTTTCCTTTGCAATGTTACTGGCATACTAATAAACAAGTGAAAGTACAGTCATGCAGCTGTGTCATGTCCTGTGCAGAGCTAAAGAACAGCATGTCACAGTTATTTACTGGCATATGGAGTTTCCATAATATTTGCTTTATTTTCACTGAATTTTGTAGTTTTGCAATACAGAAAAATTTCTCAATAACGTAACATTGAACAGCCTATGATATGACACTATTGAAATATTTTTAGCAGAGCCATATGAAGGCAGATTTATGAGTTCATGTCAGGACTACAACAAAAATGATTAATAGCACATTGCAATATGTCTGAAAAGCTCTACTAAGATATGACAAGGAAAAACCTATGCATGCTGAAATGGTACTGCTAAAATCATTGCAGCAGCTTGTTTAAGCAATGCTTATACGTCACCAGCCTTCCAATAGCATTCAGGCACAAATATCAATATGTGCCACTAAACTGTCTGAAATGTCAACCTATAAACAATAGACTGAGTTAACACTTTATGATCTATCCCACTTATTCTTCAAACAGGAATTCTAGTTTCCTCCAGATGACAAACTACATTGTGTTATTATAAAAGCTGCCTCCCTTTGTGGTGCCAACCTTGAAGGAGCTATTAATGTTTCTGCAATCATCCAGTCAAGGACAAACATAGGAGAGAGAGAAGATTCGTTGCTAATCCCTAGCAATGAAATTGCCTTTGTATCAAACTGTCCACAGTCATTTTCTTCAAATAAAAAATGTGTATATGCTTTGTCCCACCTAAAAACTATTAGGTAGCCTTGTGGGTATCCTGTGGAAATGAGCAACATCTCTGAGTGCATATTTTGTGATGGTCTCCAAGGTTGATCTCACACTTGTGCAGGACTGTTCCTACTACTTACTGTGGCAATTTCTGATGCCATCAAGACTTATTTCTTTTGTAATTGCATAGATCCATGAGTACTAACTATTGCAGTAACTGCCTTTGTCCACTTGTATTACCTAATGCTGCCTGTCTGGGCTTAATCCTAGTATGCTGTGCTTTTACTAAAATCATGTAATCTTTTGTACTGTAGCAACCATCTCCTGCATGGTTATGTAGTGCTGATTGTTTATATTATTATCACACTTGCAGTAATAGAAAAGGACAAGCTGTTTATCTGGTCTCCCCTATTTGTGTAGCGTTGTAGCTAGTATTTTTCATTTGCCCTTTCTGTGTCTCTCCTCTTAACCCATCCCCTATCTCAAGCCTTCTTATAAAACACTGTGGAACTGCCTATCAGAAGTGTAAGACCTAACTGTGTATTCCAGATACATTCAAACATAAACTATAATTCAAATAATAAAACAGAAAGTCCCAAAATCTCTGCTATGCCTTTCAAGCATAGCTTCAGTGTTTCCCTATATTCCCTAATGTGTGCAGGGTGCACCTCCTACAACTTTGCTACTCAATACTAATGCCAAGGCTGCTGTACCTTAGAGTAGGTGAGATACTCTAGGGTACCACAGCCTCCGATTAAATCCATAGTGCTTTCATTTGCACTTTCAGTTCTACAGTTCTGTTGACTGCAATGACAGTACTCAGAATTTCACTAGTTACCCTTGTATGGTCTAAGACTCCACTGTCCACTCTGGTAACCTGTTCTATTTATGCTGTCTCCTTTAGGTGCTCAAATGCCATTAGCTTGCAGCTGACCTGTTCACTGCAGGTTGCTTGAACCAAATCCAATTCTAGCCGCGAGCGGAACTCCAACTCCTGAAAGGAACTGTACCCAGAAGCACAATAGCAAAAAAACGACAATGCAAGTGTTTTCTAAAATTCATCTTCAAATTTATTAAAATAATTAAGTGCTTTCGGCTGTGTAAGCTCAGCCTTCATCAGACAAAATAAACCACAGTAATGTTCACTTATATATTGTATGCTTAATTAACCAATTGATAAATATTTCAATTAATTAAGTCTCATTACAATTGTAAAATCTCTTTTTACATAAAATATGCTTGATACATATGATATAATATATAACCACAACGACAATTTAAAACATTGTAAAACTACAACTAATGAATTTATGCTTTTAATTTATAACCTACAACATTAATTAAATACTAAATAATGTTAAGACATCAAATTAATAATTAATAAAACACCTTACCCTATACAAATATTAATACTTTGCATAATATATTTACCTATTTAAAGCCCTCAATTTTAATATACTAGAAATAGATATAGAATCATTAATTCCAGGAGTGTGTGTGGCATTAAGAAAAACTTGCCACCAATATTCTTTAGATTCTAATATTATTTTCCAGGGGCCTTTTCTAGGAGATGCAACCACCTGTTCAAGTACTACAAATTTAAATTTGTGGGTGGGATACTGAACAAGATGTCTATAAAGTGCATTATTTTCTGATTGTCTATTGATGTCATATACATGCTCATATATGCGTTGTCTTAATTTTCGCTCGGTTTTACCTATATAATAGGCTGAGCATTCTATACACAAAGCTGCATAAACAATTCCAAAAGTATTGCAATTGTATTTCCCTTTTATTACAATATTATTACCATTTATGTGCACTTGATCAGTTTCTAATATATATGCACAATATTTACACATATTACATTTTCTCATAAAGGCATTACTAATGTGTGTTTTTGGATTTTTTTGGCACCAATCCTTTAAATTTTTGTCTCTTTTATATATGATAGATGGTTGAATGCCAAATAACTTCATCAGTTGCTCATCTCCTTTAATAAAAGTCCAATTTTTATTAACCAAATATTTAACATCTTCCGAATCTTGCGTATAAGTGGTAATAAATGCAACATTAGTATTAGACGAACCTGTTGCTGTATTATCCTCCACATCGATGTTATTATTATTGTTCTTACTACTATTATTACATATTTTCTTATAATTAACTAATAATGTGTTAGATATAGTTTCTTGCTGCATTTGATGAGGTTCCATGAGCTCAATTGATCTTAACAAGGGCTTATAAAAAACATTTTTCCTTTTTACTACTACTTCTCTAACTATGCCATCAACGAACCAACTTGGATACTGTCTATTTAAGAACATATTGGCTATGTATTGACACTCAATAATAAATTAATCATACACTGAAACCATCCGGGCAGCACGTACTAATTGCCCTTTTAACACTGCCTTTTTTACATGTTGCAGATGGTGACTTTCAAAGTGTAAAAATTTATTAGAATAAGTCTTTTTCCGATGAATGGTGGCTTTTAATTTATTGTGGTCAAATTCTTTCTGTAAACAAACATCCAAATATGCTATCATATCCTTACTGTATTGGTGTGTGAATTCTAAAAATTCAGTAGAGGCATTAATATATGTTATAAATTCTTCAATAGATTGTACAGAGCCTTCCCAAATGAAAAATAAATCATCAAGGAATCAACTATACATCTTTACATGTTTCATGAACACTGAAGGAAATAAGAATTTGTGTTCCCATGCAGCCATGACTACATTTGCATATAATGTACCAACTGGTGAGCCCATCGCAACCCCCTTGATTTGTTTGAAGTAACGCCCATCATGATAGATGTAATTATTGGACAAAACTAGGTCTAACAAATCTGTCAATGTATTTAACTCATTTTGTGTGATGGGTAAAATTTCAAAGAAAAAGTCAGTAAACCAAGATATACCTAATTGTTGCGGTATAGAAGTGAAAAGATCTTTTACATCCACTGTGAGAAATATAAGCTCTTCAAGATTATCAATAGTTACATTATTGACCTTAGTGAGAAAATGCCAGGAATCTCGAGAGATGTACTCGAGTTCATTTAATTTATGCTTCAGCTTTTGGTCAATAGACTTTGCAATATAATAAGTTTTTGAAACACCGGCATCCACTATTGGACGTATCGGTGGATCTTGCAAATTTTTATGCAACTTTAATTGCCCAAACATAATTGGAATCCTGGGATTTTCCATGGTCATGTATGAAAATTCCTCCCTAGTTATTTGGCCTTGTCACAGCTTCTGGACTTTTTATCAGTTTGTTTCGTTC
>NC_056743.1:1022752127-1022767127 GCF_019279795.1 Protopterus annectens
TTGGGTGGTGAAAGCCAGGGTACCTTTTTGGCTAGGCTTGTATTGGCCCTAGGGCCAATAGCCTAGTACCTACCTATGAACCCATGAACCTATGAAATAGGGTCCTGCTATCATGGTGGGTCAAATATTAAGCTATGACAGGGTCTTTACGCATTACGTGGCCCACAAAACTTGTCTGAGAGAAACTACAGCAAAATGCAAGGCATTTTCCTACTTTTAGTATTGCTTTTGCAGTAGCTACAAGTCTTGTTTGCAGATGGACAACAGTTTCTGCAGCACATTGCACTAGTACCTGGTCTAGCAGTATTAATACTACAGTATCACACCACTTGTTCACTCAAAAGTCTTAGCTGTTTATGCTTCCATAGTATCACTTGCTGTTGCTGCACGCTCAGCATGGCTGCACAAGTTACCTTTGTAAGAGATACTAAAACTGGGTTTAATTCGAACGCTGATAGTGTTGCTGTATTTACTTTTGCTTCTCTTACTGACCTTGTATATATGATTGTTTGATAATGAATATGATTATAAAATGTAACTGTGGAATAGATAGCCAGTATGAAAACAAACATTGGTAAGCACAAAAAAAAAGTACTAATAAATGCTTTGATGTGAGATAACTTCTGATCACCAAAACTTGTGATAGAACGTGACCTGTTCAGTTTTATGGCAGAGAAACACTTCTTGCATGTGTACATAAGACAATATAATCCTAGAAAAGTGAAACACTGGGAGTGTTTTTATGTATGCGTGTGCATGTGCGTGTGTGTGCTTGTGTGTGTGTGTGTGTGTGTGTGTGTGTGTGTGTGTGTGTGTGTGTGTGTGTGTGTGTGTGTGTGTGTGTGTGTGTGCGTGTGTGCGTGTGTGCGTGTATGCGTGTGTGTGTGATGAGTGGCAATAGGCAGAGGTGGATAAAAAAGTTATTCTGCTTAGCTAAAAGAGGACAAACAGTAACATAAACAGTCTGGCTCATAAATGGTTTGCAGGGCATACTTCTCATGTGTTCAGAGTTTCACAGAATTCCCAGGTTTTTGCCTCATATATTTGGTTTGTTCATCATAAAGTTTTTGGTTTTCTGGCAAATAATTGAAGATTGAGGTTGCAAATAATGGCAGACATTTGCGTTTCAGACTTCATATCTTTCAGAAAATGTATGTGAATGCAAAACCTGACATTCTAGCAACTAAGTTTATAAGAGTAAAATGTAAAATCTGTCTCTGATTTTGGGCCTCCCACTCCACCCCATTTTTTGTTTTCGTCCAAATTTTTATGCAAAGAGGTTAAGTGGTATGCTGCAGGAATACCATGGTTTTACAGAAAACATGCGATAAGGGGGATGGGAGTACCTTAAAATTTTGGGGAGAATTTGGAGGGAGGGTTATAGTATAAAAAACTGAACAAATTATGTGTTACTTCTGTTCTTTTCCTACATGCATGTGGTCAGATGGTGGTGGACTTTGCGAAAAGGATGGACACAGCTGTGGTGAATACATATTTTAACAAGAGGGAGGAGCATAGGGTGACATACAAGAGTGGAGGGAGATGCACACAGGTGGATTATATCTTATGTAGGAGGGCCAGGTTGAAGGAGACTGTAGACTGTAAAGTGGTGACCGGGGAAAGTATAGTTAGGCAGCATAGGATGGTGGTTTGTAGGATGACGTTGGTGATCAAGAAGAGGAGGAGGAGTGTGAGGGCACCACCAAGGGATCAAATGGTGGAAATTGAAAAAGGGTAATTGTGAGGTGGAGTTCAGGGAAGAGTTAAGACAGGCACTGGGTGGCAGTGAAGAGTTACCAAATAGCTGGGTAACTACAGCAGAGCTAGTAAGGGAGACGGCTAGAAAGGTGCTTGGTATGACATCTGGACAGAGGAAGGACAATAAGGAGACATGGTGGTGGAATGAGGAAGTACAGGAGAGTATACAGAGAAAGTGGTTGGCAAAGAAGAAGTGGGATTGTCAGGGAGATGAAGAAAGTAGACAGGAGTATAAGGAGATGAGGTGCATGGCAAAGAGGGAGGTGGCAAAGGCTAAGGATAAGGCATATGAAGAGTTGTATGAAAGGTTGGACACTAAGGAGGGAGAAAAGGACATGTATCAATTGGCTAGACAGAGTGATTGAGCTAGGAAAGATGTGCAGCAGGTAAAGGTGATAAAGGATAATGAGGGAAAAATACTTACAAGTGAGGAGAGTGTGTTGAGCAGATGGAAAGAGCACTTTGAGGGGTTGAAGAGAATGAGAAGGAGAGAAGGTTGGATGATGTGGGGATAGTGAATCATGAAGTGCAGTGGATTAGCAAGGAGGAAGTAAGGATAGCTATGAAGAGGATGAAGAATGGAAAGGCTGTTGGTCCAGATGACATACCTGTGGAAGCATGGAGGTGTTTAGGTGAAATGGCAGTGGAGTTTTTAACTAGATTGTTTAATGAAATCTTGGAAAGTGAGTGGATGCCTGAGGAATGGAGAAAAAGTGTTTTGGTACCGATTTTTAAGACTAAGGGTGATGTGCAGAGCTGTAGTAACTACAGAGGGATTAAATTGATCAGGCACAGCATGAAGTTATGGGAAAGAGTAGTGGAAGCTAGGTTAAGAAGGGACGTGATGATTAGTGAATAGCAATATGGTTTCATGCCGGGAAAGAGCACTACAGATGCGATGTTTGCTTTGAGAGTGTTGATGGAGAAGTACAGAGAAGGTCAGAAGGAGTTGCATTGTGTTTTTGTGGATTTAGAGAAAGCATATGACAGGGTGCCTAGAGAGGAGTTGTGGTATTGTATGAGGAAGTCGGGAGTGTCAGAGAACTATGTAAGAGTGGTACAGGATATGTACGAGGGTAGTGTGACAGCAGTGAGGTCTGCGGTGGGAATGACCAATGCGTTTAAGGTGGAGTTGGGATTACATCAAGGATCAGCTCTGAGCCCTTTCTTATTTGCAGTGGTGATGGACAGATTGGCAGACGAGATCAGACATGAGTCCCCATGGACTATGATGTTTGCAGATGACATTGTGATCTGTAGTGAGAGTAGGGAACAGGTGGAGGAGACCCTGGAGAAATGGAGATATGCTCTAGAGAGAAGAGGAATGAAGGTCAGCAGGACTAAGACACAATATATGTGTGTGAATGAGAGGGAGGATAGAGGAATGGTGAGGATGCAGGGAGTAGAGGTGGTGAAGGTGGATGAGTTTAAATACTTGCGATCAACAGTTCAGAGTAATGGTGAGTGCAGAAGAGAGGTGAAGAAGAGAGTACAGGCAGGATGGAGTGGGTGGAGAAGAGTGTCAGGAGTGATTTGTGACAAACGAGTACCAGTAAGAGTGAAAGGGAAGGTCTACAAGAGGGTAGTGAGACCAGCTATGTTTTATATGGGTTGGAGACAGTGGCATTGACAAAAAGGCAGGAGTTAGAGCTGGATGTGGCAGAGTTAAAGATGTTAAGATTTGCACTGGGTGTGACAAGGGTGGACAGGATTAGGAATAAATATATTAGAGGGTCAGCCCAGGTTGGAAGGTTTGGAGACAAAGCCAGAGAGGCAAGATTACGTTGGATTGAACATGTGCTGGGAGGGATGCTGAGTATATTGGGAAAAAGATGCTAAGGATGAAGCTACCAGGTAACAGGAAAAGAGGAAGGCCTAAGATAAGGTTTATGGATGTGGTGAGAGAGGACATGCAGGTGGTTGGTGTGACAGAGCAAGATCCAGAGGACAGGAAGAAATGGAAACAGATGATCCGCTGTGGTGACCCCTAATGGGAACAGCTGAAAGAAAATGCTGTTGATGTGGGCTTCCTTTAAGCATTCTTAATTTCCTCCTACATACCACAACATGCTTCTTAGTGGCTATTGTAAATTATCCCTCCATGTAATCTTTACTGTTGCCCTTGTGTTTTTGGATATTGCTGGAAATTGTCAGAAAGCATTATTTCACTTAAAAAGTCTAGCAAATAATTAAATAAATAAATAACAGACTTTGAGAAAGTTTTAAGTGGGATTGTGTGTGACCAATGCCATTTCTAAGGGGAAGCCTGAGATGATGATGATGATGATTGTTAGTACTACTGAGTACTCGGAGAAAGGCCAACAGTTTTATGTGGTTTTGTGGGAACATACTGACTGCAACAAAATATAACAATTAAATGGCAAGGAATTGTCTCTTGTATTCAAATGAGACACTGAGGCACTGTGATGGGGTCAAGTTGTTAATTGTACATAACACATCAGGAACTGTAACTGGAACATATATTTAAGCTAACTGACTGACTCATTGCTTCAAACACACTCAAATGTGCATCTCCATTCGCTAGGGTTACCATATTTGGTTGTGTGTAAAAGAGGACCTATTACGGCTGAAGAGCACAAAAAAAAAAAAAAAAAAGTTCTTTATTGTCCCATCTAGTCTTTAGACTTGTCTTTGATGCATTTCCGATTTAAAGACAAGTAGCTCCGTGTTTGGGGATTTTTGATTGGCCCGTCCGTGTTTGGGGATTTTTGATTGGCCCATATGCCAATATATGAGCCAAGCAAAACCTCGCACAGCGGACCCTCTTCTGTTCAATGCGGAACATCAAGCAGTTCCACATTGAACAGAGCTCCGCTTTTTGAATGGCTCGTATACCGGTATATGAACCAATAAAAAATAAATAAATAAAGCGCTGGAAAGACTCTGAAATAGGGATGTCTGGTTTTTAAAAATTCTGTGATTTGTCCGGGTTTTAAAACTTGGACAAATCGCAGAATTTTCAAAAAACGCCCAGACAGGAGCCCAAAAAAGAGGACGTGTCTGGGGAAACCTGGACATATGGTAACCTTACCATTCACGCCTGTATTCACTCTGACTGACTATACAAAATGGCACTGATCTTGCATGTGATCAGTAATTATACGCATGTACCATCTAGCTACAGTGGCTGACTAGGTACAATACACACAATGATCTACATCCTCCCTGCTTGATTTGTTCAACATGCAATAGGAGAACAAGATATTTTACAAACTAGATATCACATCAACATTTAACAACAAATTAATTCAAGTCCAAGTTGCTGTGTATCTCAGACTGGATCTGGAAATTCTACATGATTTGGTCATATAAAATCTTTGACTGGGCTTAGCAACAGGGACAGTCTCTGGGGATTCTTTTACAATTGGAACTTTGGGGATTACATCAGGATTACTTGAAGAAGATACAAGTGTAGAGTCACTCAGAAATAGAGTCTCTGGCATAGGCAATTTGCTACATCACGGGTTTGAAGAATGGTAGTATGTGTCTTTAATTCCTTCTGAAATCCATTCCATCAGACTGTATGAGGTAAGATCTCAGTTCTTCACAAATATTTTTGACAATTACCACTTGGCCATATCCTTTAGATGTTTGCATTCTCACAATCTCACCTCATTTTAATGGTTGGAGGGTTTGCTGGATTTATCGTAGTACAACTTTTGTGACTGGCATTTTTTCAAAAGTTGAGTTTTGACCATTCTGTTGTTCTTTGCATTTGGTATCAATAATTATTTACTGATTGGAAGAGTTGTTCTAGTCTGTGTGGACATCAATCTCTGAGCAGGTGAACCAAGCAGATTATCTCGAGGAATGTTTCTGAGATTAAGTAGGTTAAGAAAAACAGTACCATCTCTCCTGGATTTCTCCAACAAGCACTTTGCACTTCAAACTGCATGTTCAGCTAATCCATGGACTGTGAATACTCAGGACTACTAGTAACATGGACAAAGTCCCAAGACTCAGCAAAATTCTTGAACTGCCGACTTGTAAACTATGCACCATTGTCAGATACGAGTTTGTGCGGATTACCATGAACAGAAAAATGTCTCTTCAATTTTGTAATGACAATACTGGATGTTAAGTTAGGAAGAAGGTCAATTTCAAACCAATTCAAATAAGAGTCTACTAACACTATGTAATGTTGACCATTCCATTCAAAAATATCAGTAGCAACTGACAACTAAGGTAATTCAAGAATCTGGTTTAGCTGAAGTTGTTCTTTTTGTTAGTGTGATTTAGTACTGTTGCAAATAAAACATGCTAGAGTTTCCTTCTCTGTATCTTTTGACATAGAAGGCCAAAATAGTATGCCTCTTGCCCTTCTTTTGGTTGAATCAGTACCTAGATGACCACAGTGCAAAATTGTGATATATTCCTGTTGTAATGCTGTAGGAATTATCACTTTAGGACCTTTCATGGTGATTCCATCTTCTATCATGATGAGCTTGTCTTGGTAAGGAAAATACTTTTGCATGTCAGGTAAAAAACTGGTTTGTCATGTTGACCATCCTTGACTGATAACATGTTTAAGCTTCTGGAGAACTGGGTCTGAAGCTGTGTGATTTCTGAGTTCATCAAGACGTGATGATGAAAAGATTTTGAACTCCATGACTTCAAAGTCTGCTTTTTCATTAACATGTTGTTCTATTGTTTGTCTGGGCACTCTTGACAATGCATCAGCAAGGTGTAGAAATTTGAATTTTTGTATAGGCAATATTGAAATTGTACTTTTGCAATTTTAACATCATGCATTGCAAGCGTGCTGGGTCTTTATGTATTGGCTTTTTCAGAATTGTCACTAGAGGTTGGTGATCAGTCTCTATGTGAACAGCTTTGTCATAAATATAATCATGGAACTTCAAACATGCGAACACTACTGCCAAAAGCTACTTTTTCTACTGTGCGTATCAGATGATGTAGACTTTTAAGCACTTTTTAAGTCTCTCGGATCAATACATATTCGAATATTATCTGAGCTTTTCTTATGAGCTACGACCATGGAGGATACCCATTCAGTTGGATCTTTTACTGGATACCTAAATTTGCCATTTTGTCAAGCTCTGCTTTTACTTTGCTCTGCATTACTACTGGAACCTTCCTTGCTGGTCTGACAACTGGGCTTACATCATGGTTTAACTTCATGGAATACATGACTGGAAGTTTGACAAGCTCATCTTTGAAAATATTAGCATATTCACTAAAAATATTCTGTGTAAAACTATTGTGGTAGTTCAGACTTATATGGTGGACTAAATGAAATCAGTCCCATTCTCAAACTGTCTTTGAAGCCTAACAATGACTGCACATGTCTTTTAACTACGCAAAACTGGAAGTCACAGCTGTTCCCAGAATGGCATGTGAGAACTACAGCGCCATCAGTCTGAATCTCTTCACCACCATAAGCAAATAGTTTTGCACACTTTGCTGAATCAAGTTTCTCACCAGCTCTTCCTCTGGCAAACATTTGTACTAATATAACATTGCATTTGGATCTAGTGTCTACTTTAATCTCTACAGGTTTCCCATTAATCCAAACAGTACAAAATATTTCACTCTTTCCTGCCAACTGATAATCTACTGTGTTAACTGTTTCATCAATCACAGAGACACCATCAGCATAGAAAGTTTATTCACAGCTCTCTATCTGATCTACTTGCTTCTTCGAAAGCTCTACTTTAATAAAAGTATGTGCCACTTTAGACTTGCAAAGCTTTTTGAAATGATTCCACTTTTTACATTTATGACATTGCTAACCAAAAGCTAAGCAGTTTTCTCATTTAGATTCATGACCGCCTCCAGGGCCAGTGTTAGCATTTTGGGGGCCCCCAACAAATGTCAAGTTGGGGGCCCCCTAGGCACTTCCAGTATAAGTATCATCCTGTCAATGCCACACCTCCTAAGAAACCTTTTAGTTTGTGCTGCAAACTTTTAGGAGTAGTTACCACAGACAGACCTTAGCTACAAGCTGTTACATTACAACAGGCCTATATATCACATTTTATTGACCTGTCTAACAAAAGGATACTTAGTCCTCTGCACCACATGCTCCAGAGACCTCACCCTCATTACCACAATCAACAGAACATGCTGGAGGGACAGGTTCATAACCCAGAGACTGCCCATGCTATGGAATAGACTTCTCATACATGTCAAGCAGAGCACTTCACTGGCCCTCTTCAAGAGAAATCTTGATGAGTGGATGGGAAATAGAAAATTCACCCCAGGGATCACTCCAGTGGCTTTACTTGACAGAGGCACTGGGAACTAAGGTTGGGTGGCACGATGCCAGGGTAATCCTATGGGCTAGGCTTGTAAAGGCTCCAGGGTCATTAGCCTAGTACACACCTATGAACCTATGAACCTACAGTTACTGGCATTTCATTGCAACAATGATACATTACAACAACTATATGTACAGGTCTGGACTTAAGTGAAATGATGACTAGACCTATTGTTTCAACACCCCCCCCCACGCACACACCCCAGTCCTCTCGTCTGATCCCCCACCCTATTTTGGGCTCCCCATACCATGCACATTACTTTTTTCTTCCTTTTCTCTCATTTTGCTTTACTCTCAGCTTTTTCAAGAAGCCATAACTTTCTATATGCTCTGAAGTGCATTTTAAAGGTTTTTTTTCTTTTTACATTATTATTATTAAGAAAATAAATTCACTGTTGCTGTTCAGATTTAGTTTTCTTTCCATCCTTTCAGCATTCCTTTCCTGACCAAGACAGCACAGTAATAACCATTTAGGAAATAACTCAATTAAGCTGGTGCCCCCAAAGCCATAGGGGTTATACATGTGCCCTGGGATGCTTTTTAGAGCATTTTCTCAGCATTTTACTCCAACGGTGGCCTAAACAAAAATCATGAAAAAGAAAAGAATTTCAGTCTTAATTTTTCTTTCAAGGAAGACATAAGTTGTGCCCAAGGCTTAATCTTTAAAGCTGACAAAATAGTAGCTCACAATAAACTAACAAGCCAGTTGTGGAACTATATAGGTCTTATCTGGGAATAGCGCCTCCTTTCCTAACCCCTCACAAAAGACAATCATTGCTTATACATCTCTCTGGTGTTAGACTAGGATGAAAACAGAGGTTTAAATTGCCTTAGCCATATATTTCAAGTGACTGCTGATATATGTATACATAGCATGCTTCCTCACCCCTAACCCTCAAAGTCATCCCCATGTATATGTGCCTGATGTGTGAGTGTGAGAATGATTTCAGTAATATATTCTAATTTGTTGCTCTTAGATAGTACACCACCCCTACACAAGCTATAGTAACCTTCTTTTTACACCTCTGAGGTCTGTGAGAAAAGTAAATAAACAATGACCACACTGTCCTCAGCTCAATCACAAGCTATAATGACTTCATGTGTACACCTCTAAGGTTTGACTGTGATGAAAATTAAAGATATAATAACCACACAATCTCCAGATCCCCAGCAGCTTTCTGTACACAAACATTTGAGCAGGGCTGGTTTTAGAATGGGTGTGGTTGAAACCAGAGGCTATTATTAGCTTTATCGTGAAAGGGTCATATCTCAGCATTGTTCAGGTTAAACAGCTCAATCAGAAAACTGATACATTTTTTGTCCTCATATAGCTTTTATGGGGGTCTCCACAGAGTCAAGGATGATTAAGGGAGCCCCCAGTATCCATTTATACAGTCTGTTGAGTGGGGGGCCACCAGACTCCAAGATGATCTAAGTGTCTGAATGTTCTGTGATATATCGTATGCCTTACTTTTGAAATATAATTACTTGTTAAGTACATTTTTTACTGATACCCAGAAAAATAATGTCTGTGTCCTAGCATTACCGGGTGCATACACATACAAAAAGCAGTGATATTTTTTACACACACACAAGCATAAGCCATAGCAGTACTATTTCTGTAGTGATTTCAGCAAATAGCAGGTCTCCACAGAGTCAAGGATGATTAAGGGAGCCCCCAATATCCATTTATGCAGTCTGTTGAGTGAGGGCCACCAGACTCCAAGATGATCTAAGTGTCTGAATATTCTGTGATATATCTTATGTCTTACTTTTGAAATATAATTACTTGTTAAGTACATTTTTTACTGATACTCAGAAAAATAATGTCTGTGTCCTGGCATTACCGGGTGCATGCACATACAAAAAGTGGTGATATTTTTTACACACACACAAGCATAAGCCATAGCAGTCCTAATTTTGTAGTTATTTCAGCAAATAGCAATATATTGTGCAACACTGGTACTACCACACCAGATCAGTAACTGCTGCTTAGCAGTCACCAGATAGCAGCAGGGGTAAGTCACTTGTTTACCTTATTGCACAGTAATGCATACCTGCCACTGTCCCTGATTTCACAGACCTTCCCTGATTTTGTTCATACATTTGCTTTCTCCTTCACAAAAAGTTTGATTTGCTGGTAAATCATTCAGGATTACAAACAGTCAATCAATCTGGACATCTGAGTTTTATACTTACTGTCCAAAAATATGTGTTGATGCAAAAGGTGTTATTCTATTAACTATTTAAGTGCATTAGAGTAATATACAAACTGTAGTCCTGATTCTGTGCATTTATTCTATTATTTTTGGGATTGCACTGAATTCTTAAGCAAAGGAATTGAGAGTTATACTGTGGGCTGCTGATCTCTCTAGTGCTTACCTTGCTCATGTACATTATCAACTTCATCCTAACAGGGTCATATCACAGCCCTGTTCAGATTAAAGAGCATAATTAGCAAATTAATACATTTTTCTAACTCATTTTTCCACAACCAGCAGCAGCGTTTGTGGGGCCCCCACACAGTCAAGGATGATTAAGGGGGCCCCCTGCAGCCACTAGCTTTTGTTGGTTAGACAGACATGTGACAAACATTCGCACTGGCAGACACTGCATGCAGGTTTTTATCGTTCATAAGCATATTTGTATGCTTTTCTGTAAGCTCATATATTTGACAAATCTCAATGGCTTTGCTCTGTTAAATCACTGTCTTGAAGCAAAAGCTTTCTCACTGCATCATTATTACACCACACACAAACCTGTCTTTTATCAACTCATCTCTCAAGTCACCAAATCTGCACATTTTTGCTTTATTTCTTAAGTTGGTAATATATGCTGCTATAGTTTCACCAGACTTTTTATTTCTTTTGTAAAACATGTGCCTTTCCATTGTAATATTTGTTTGAGGGTTACACATTTCCCTAAATTTACATTTTAATCACTCAGGGTCTTCCCGCGTTTCAGCCTGTATCACAAAATGGCAGTTTTCCCCCTCTCCTGCATACACGGCAGGTGCATATACAATGAACTTTCCCTCTCAATGGCTTCTGAGCCAGCTTTTTTATTTTTATTTTACATTTGTTGACCGGGATAGTTCGACTGGATACATGTCCATTTTCAGCAGAGGTTCGGGGAGAAAAGCTCCAGCAAAGATACATTCAGAAAAAATATTACATATAGTAGTTATTTATGATAAAAATTTATTTTTGCAGACTTGTTCAAGCAAGCTAGTTTTTCAGATACATCAAATACAGAAATAAATTTAGTTTATATACATACCTCGTATTGGGGCTCCAGGAGACATACCTCAGATAAACATTTACATATGGTACTCATCATGATAAAGGCATCTTTTTGTAGACTGACTCAAGTCAAACAAGTATAGAGTTAGATCATATCCAGAACTGAGTAGGTTTAGTTTCTCTGCTAGAGTGAGCAAAAGGATTTTTAGTACACAGTTTTAGAGGAAGGAGCTAATCAGGGCTAGAACATGGACATGGCCAATGTGATTTGAAATGGAGTTTGAGACTCTTCTTGAATTGGACTAAGGACGTCATGAGAGTAAGGTTGGCAGGGAGGGAGTTCCATATTTTACCAACAGCATTAGTGAATAGAGAATTACCAGCTGAATTATTGGATTTGATTGTTTGGACAAGCAGTCTGTTAGATGAGCAGAGTGAGCCAAGATTGCTGTATGGGATGATTATATTTTCCAGTGCTGGGGTGTTGTCTGGTTGTTTGAGAATTTTATATGCTTCTATAAGCTGATTAAGCTGGAGAAGGCTTGGCAGTTCTATCCAGCCATGGTCTTTTAGAATAAGGCAGTAGTGTGTCCTATAGGGCGTGCCAGTTGCAAATCTGGTGATGTGATTATAGCATCTGGAGAGTTTGCTAAGGTCAGATTTGCTAAGGTTAGTAAGCATAGGAGAGGCATAAAGAAGGGGGGAGAGAGAAGATGAAAGTGGGCAATGGCTGCTCTAGCCAGTGGAGTTAGGAAGGATTTTAGGATCTATATTACATAGTCGAAGTTCCGTAACTTCGACTACCATATGTGCGAACACATATGTCCAACGTTACAGAACTTTAACTATGTATAAAAAAATAAAAAAAAAAGGGAAAAGAAAATAAAAGGTGATATGCAGGGGGGCAAGCCCCCCTACACCCCCACACCCCCCGCTCTTTAAATATACCAACTCCGAGGTCGCTCTACACTGCAGTAAAGGGAAAATGTCCTTTACTGCACTGTAGCGGGACCTTGGAGTTGGTATATTTAAAGAGTGGGAGGTTTGGCAGGCGCAGCCCCCCACGTGGGGGGTGTAGGGGGGCTTGCCCCCCTGCTTATAACCCTCAGGTATGTTCTTTTTTTTTATTTTATTTTTTTCCCAATCGAAGTATGACAACTTCAAACTTATGGTTTTGACCATATCACGTTTGAAGTTGTCATACTTCGACTATGTAATATAGACCCAGGATTTTATCCTGTATAGTGACTCAAGTTTCTTGTTTATGGATTTAATGGTTTGATTGACAAGCATGTCAAATCTAAGACTGTTATCAACAATTACGCCTAGGACTTTTGTATAGGGGTCTGAGGAGATGATGGTGCAGTTGTTAGATTTAATGGTAAAGGATACTGCTGATGATTTACAAGTGGGTGAGAAAAGCAGTAGTTTGGTTTTGTTTGGGTTTAAGATAAGGCGATGATCAGAGAGTCAATTTTCAACTATGGTGAATGCATTCTGGGTTGTTGACAGTAGGTTTATTGGAGAGCTGTCAGAGCATACCAATGTAGAGTCATCTGCATATTGAATGCAGGTAGCATCTGGGATGGCTGTGTGGAGATCATTAATAAAGATCAAAAAGAGAAGGGGTCCTAATATGGAGCCTTGGGAAACTCCTATGGTATTAGGTAACAGACAAGAGAGCTTGTTCTGCAGTAATACAGCTTGTTACCTACCATTGAGGTAGGCTTGGAACCATTGGAGAACTTGGTTATCTAAGGATAAGGTTTTCAGTGTGTGGATGAGTAGCTGATGGTTGACCATATCAAAAGCTTTGGACGTATCCAGAAACAGGGCTGAAGATATTTTGTTGTTATTCCAGTTTTGGTTAATGACGTTGGTGAAAGAAAGTAGGGCTGTGGAGGTACTGTGATAGGGTTTAAAGCCATACTGAGAGTTGGTCAGCAGTTTATTCTGAATGAGATAGTGCAGAAGTTGTTTGTGCACACACTTCTCCATGATTTTGGCCTGTGGTGACTGTATGGCTATTTGTCTATAGTTAGACAGCTCTGTAGATATGCCATCTTTATGGAGTGTTATGACATAAGATATTTTCCAAATGGAGGGGATGGCGGCTTCTGTTATGGTTCTGTTGATAAGCTAGAGATGGGGTATGCTATAGCATTTGCAGCTTTTTGCAGATATTCAGCTGGGAGAAGGTCAGCTGAAAGAATAGTTAGCGTTAGTTTTTTCAGTAAGGATCAGATGAGGGCTATAGAGACCGGATGGAGGCTAAAAGACAGTAGAGAGTTGGGTATAGCAGTATTAACTATAGAGCCACTAGGAGTTAATTGGCTGGCTAGGGTCTGGATAGTCTCTGTGAAGAAACTATTTAAGGTATTTGCCACTTCTTCAGTACTTTTAGGGCTGGAAGCTGCGAGTGTAGGCCTGGAGGATTGACCTGGATGAAGGAGATTGTTTATACCTACCCAAAACTTTTGATGGTTATTTTTGTCAAGTAAGATGGATTTTTTTTTGTCTCATTCCTTAGCTGCTGGAAATTAATTTGGTCTACAGGGGCTTTAGTAGTATGCCACTTGGTCCATGCTTTATTTCTGAGTATGATTTTGGATTTGGAGTCTTCTGAAAGCCATGGGGCAATTTTTGCTTTAGTTCTAATTGAGCATTTAGGAGCATGTGAATCAAGTATGTTTAGGAATTTGGTATTAAAGTATGCAACAGCCTCATCCAGGGGAAGGTGTTTTAGCTCTGTCCAGTTACATAATTTGAGTTCAGATTGGAATTTTGTGGGGTTGAAGTTCTTGCTTCTGACAGACTTATAGGTGGGCAGGTGGGAGCTGTTTTGTATTTAATTATATATGTAATAAGGTATCACTAAGGTCGTTGAGGTGGGTCCCTGAGATGTACATGTGGGGATGACTATTGATAAGTATCCAGTCAAGGATCTACTCCCATCTCAGGGCTGGCCTGTTTCTAGTAAGACATCCATTGTTTTCAGTAAGACATCTACTGCACAATCGCTGGTGAATGTTTCTCAGTAACAGTGACATACCTTGTGCACAACATTCTTTTAGAGTATGTTACTACTCTTTCCCCTAAGCAAAGTTCTGACAGCTAGTGCCATAAATTTCCCTACCATATATTTCCAAACATGACCATTGATATAACCATGTTTTCATGTTGTATTGTGCATACCTTCAGCAACTTGGAAATCAGTGTTCCACATTCGTCTTTTCTGAAATTATCTGTATATCTGTAGCTTGTTTTCCAGTTGCAGCTCTGTGAATTCCTCTGGAGCACAGTAAAGTTGTCTACAGGCTGCTTGTGCTTTTACTGAGCAAACTGAGGCCTCTAGGCTAGGTGATTATGCAAATGAGGGAGTGACTCCTGAATGTTCCTGAATCAGTCAATCTGCATGTCATGTCAGTTAGCAGGTCCAAGTGTCAAGTTCTACATGGATGCATACACATGCCTGCACATCTGTGAGGTGCAATATACATTCTTGGGAGTGTAAGAACAATATGCATGCTTGGGAGTGTAACAAGTGAATGGGGTTTCTATGCAGGTTTCAGCCTCAAACTGTGAATGCTGAAGTCACCCTAGAGCACAAATTATAGTATTATGGAAGCATATGCCATGTATTTCAACAGTGGTTACCATGTTTCAAACCTCAAATACTGTACTTCAGAATGTCAAGAG
>NC_056743.1:1022769627-1022794627 GCF_019279795.1 Protopterus annectens
ACACACACACACACACACACACACACACACACACACGCATGAGGCTATGCATTACAAACATCTGCATTCTTTTAATTAAAACTGTTGCTGGCTTAATAGATCTCATACTTACCATTCATGCCTCAAAGGCTGTCAGTTAAAGGTTCACATTAAGCTGCAAGTGCTTCCCTCCCATGTCTGTGCAGTAAATAAAAGGGAAAGGAGGGTGGTTAGCATGGTGTAGTTACCTGTGTTCTTGTGGGGGATACATCCTGGTTGCAGATACTGATGTTTCTCATTAAATATAACCACATTATTTATATGTTTGCATTTCTCTCTGTCACACTTTTTCTTGCTGTCTATTCTGTGTATTAAATGTTTTGCTGTTTGCTTTGTTATTTTTCTCCATTTATTTTCTTTCTTATACAGAGAGAGCTACAGCATTATGTAGCCTCACCTTGGCCACCAGCTTCAATCAACCACCACCTCAGGCATCCTATGTAGCATCTGTTAGGGTCACCTTACAAGCACCACCTGGGGAGGTGGAGGCTGATAGGCCCATAAGCCCTGCCCTTAGTGGGGCTTCACTGGCAGGGTCTGCCATGATTCTACTGGTGGCTCTTCCAAGGCTGAGAACCTTGAAGGTCTGAAGAAGTGAGCTTGCTTAGGTGGAAAGGGAGTATACACTGCCCACCTAGAGAGAGAGAGACGATTTATGTTACTTAAAGAGCTATGGCCCTGTCCGACTCCCACACTGTCACCAGCATCTGAGCTAGGGCCCAATGGTAAGGGTCCTCAGAGTGGGCTTTAATCTTTTACTGGCTACCCAGCAGACAAGGTGATGTGCTTCCTGTACTCATGTATCCCCCATCCTGGTGTTTCCCTCCATTTTGAGTATTTGACCAGCCTTGTTTGTTGTCCAGTCCTAAAAATCACCATTGTCCTCCTGCATTTGTCTGACATTTCCCTCTTCATTGTAGTTCCACCACTTCAGTGTGTCAGCATCCCCTTATCAGTATTGTGTGTCTTCTATGTTTGTTAGTTTGCCCCTCCTAATACACCTAATGCTTTTATTGTCTTTCTGCTTCCCTTACATCCTTCCCCAACTTACATTCTTCCTATATATCTATACATCTATATCTATCTATCTATCTATCTATCTATCTATCTATCTATCTATCTATCTATCTACCTCTATCTATCTATCTATCTATCTATCTATCTATCTATCTATCTATCTATCTATCTATCTATCACTCTATCTACCTCTATCTATCTATCTATCTATCTATCTATCTATCTATCTATCTATCTATCTATCTATCTATCTATTTATCTATCTATCTATCTGTCTATCTATCTATCTATCTATCTATCTATCTATCTATCTATCTATATAGGTCTACTTCATTTCACTGAAAACGCACTTCACTGAAACTCATTTCACTGAAAATCAGTTGCCAGAGCACAATTCACTGAAAGTTCACTTCACTGAAAACTCATTTGACTGAAACTCATTTTGTTGAAAGGTATATGCCTTGTTCTCCAATGTAGTGCGATCCTGAAGTTAGTATGCCATGGAGGTGGCTGCTGATGCTCTTGTATGGTTCATGCATAAGTTGGCCCTCCCTGGTGTGCTTTTCTTAAAAGAAAATACTTCTACTGTCTAGGGAATATGGTGTTAATGGCCATCTGTCAATGTTGTTAGCTCACTTGTCAGGCTTATGAAGGTTGGGACATACTATTGTTCTAGTGGAGACCATATAATGACAGAGGCTGGACTGTGCATGAGAAAGATCCCCCCATACACACATTTTAATGGATGCCTTATACTAGAGACTATATATTGTATGGTGTCATCTATGTTCTCTGATTTAGCACAGTACTGCTAATATTGGTGACCACCAGGAGTTGTTATGAGTGTGCTCTGTACTACTATCTTCCATCCCTTCCCCAAACAGGTGCCAGAGGTTCTCACTAAATCCTATCCAGCTAGCTTTCCAGGATGAAAATTTTGGTTCTTGTATTCTTCTTAGCTATTTTGTTCCCTTCATGCATACTTCCTAACCTCTTAGCACACAAAAATCTGGACAAACCCTAAAATAGTCTAGTCCAGATACAGATCTGCTGTATCCAAGACTATTTGTAAGCTTCTGAACCCCCCAAGCCTCTCTGTGTCGGAGGGAAGCCTTCTAGCTTGTCAGTGGGAGTGGTAAGCACAAGGTAGGCTATCTACCACAAGAGGAGCAGTTTCTGGCCCAGAAATTGTAGTTTATTGGCCGTTTGGGCAGTTTTTTCCATCTCCTTCAACTTTCTGGTCTAAAAGCCTGCGTTTGTACATTTCCCGACTTTCCTGTAGCTAGTCTAGTCCAGATACAGATTTGCTGTATTCAGGACTGTATATAAGCTTCTGAGCCCCCCCCCCCCAAGCTTTTCTGTGTGGGAGGGAAGCCTTTCAGCTTATCAGTGGGAGTGGTAAGCACTAGGTAGCCTATCTACCACAAGAGGAGGGGTTTCTGGCCCAGAATTTATAGTTTGTTGGCCGTTTGGGTAGGTTTTCCATCTCTTTCAACTTTCTGGTTTAAAAGCCCATGTTGCACCTGTTTCCCACCTTTCCTGTAACTAGTCTAGTCCAGATACAGATTTGCTGTATCCAGGACTGTTTGTAAGCTTATGAGAGATGCCAGTCTGCTCTTCAATTTTTCCCTTAGATCTGATAGTTCTCTCCTCTCCTGCACTTTTCCAAGCTTATTAGTCTAGCACTTTACCATACCAGACTTCTTGTAGCAATTATTGTAGCACACAAAAGTGCTACCAGCACTAAATGTTCTGCAAGGAAAAAGTGCCAGTACTTATTATTAATGCCCACCCCTCCAGGCATGTCTAAAATGGAGGCTGTCAATAAAAATCTACCCAAACAGCAGAGACCTCCAAGGCAGAAATGCACTCGACCACCACAACACAACACTAATAACGAGACACATAATTCTCCTAAACAGTGTGCCACTCAACCAAAGCCCCAAAGGTAAAACACTAGTCATAGGTGACTCGATAGTGAGGCACACTGATATCCCACTCACTAGGCTGAATAAGGACAAAGTAACAGTCAGTTGCCTGTCAGGTGCCAGGATTCGCCACATAACGCATGCACTCAGGTCCCTCAACAACAGGTACAAATATGACTCTGTCATTGTACATGTGGGTGTGAATGACCTGAGATGTACCTCCCTGGATTACATGAAAAGAGACATGGAGGAGCTCTTGGATTATGTAGCCCAGAGAGGTACAACCCTAACCCTGAGCAGCATCCTACCATCACCCAGAATGATACCACAGTTTAAGCAGAAAATAACTGATTTCAACAATTGGCTAAGTTTCTGGTGTCATTCTAAGGGGATCCAGTTTCTGTCTGCCTGGGATAACATGACTAACAGACCTCGATGCTTTGCCAGAGATGGCCTGCATCTATCACCTCTGGGCTTCCGGATATTGGGCAAGGCTCCTGCCACCCTTATAGTGCCTTTTTTAGGCTGTGTTCCAAAGACCAAATTACCACCATAACAGGTACATACAAATGCAATCTGAGGGTCATGCTGCTCAACACTAGAAGTCTAAATCTCAAAATGCACTCACTCGAACCACTCCTTAAAATGGAGAACATATACATTTGTGCTGTAACAGAAACCTGGTTCAAGGCAGCAGAAAGCACCCCTGCACTACCAGGCTATAACTCATTCCACACTTTTCGGCCACAGAACTTAGACCGAAGCTCCAAAGGTGGTGGTGTTTCCATATTCATAAAGGATGCGCACACCTCCAGACTGGTAGCCCAACATAATGCATCAGTGATACTTCAGGTCCAGCTAATATTGGGTAAGACAGCGATTCAGGTCGTAGCCTGTTATAGGTCCCCAACCATGTCCCAAGACACTCACTCCATGTTCCTAAGCACCCTGGAGAATATTAGGGTCCAACCTAACACACTCATACTGGGCAACTTCAACTACCCCTCCATTAACTGGGAAAACTACTCATGTACCAATACACTTGCCCAATGTTTCCTGGAATTCATTAATTGCAATGCCTCTGGACCAGCTCATTCTTACCCCCACTAGAGGTAGCAACATCCTTGACCTGGTCATTACTAACATGGGTGACCATTGCTCTACAACAATAGTCAACTCCTCCCTGGTTAGATCCGACCACAAACTAATCACCTTGGAAATCCACATCCCTCACCCCACCCCCCCCGCAAAGGTAACCACCATGAAAAACTTCTCCAAAGCTAACTTTGAGCTCCTAAGAACAGAGGTGGCTAACTTCACGGCACCCATGTAAATGGAGAATAGTTGCATGACCACTGAATCACACACTAATGCACTGTACGAACACGTACACAAATGCATAGATCTTGCCATACCCAATAGAACCAAGATGCTCTCCTCCAAAAAAAAAGGAAGCCAATCTGGTGGTCCCCTGCCATAAACAAACTCTACAACAGAAGGAGGAAACTGATGCAGAATAAGGTGAAGTCCCAAGACTGGAAAAACTCCCTTATCAGCCTCAACAAAAAGTTGAGATCCCTCATCAAATCCTCTAAAGCTAGCTATAAAAACAGAATTGCAGCAGATAGTAAAGACAACCACAAGGCCTTCTATAGTTATGTAAAGAACCTCCATGGCAATACCCAGATTTGCTCTGAGCTACTGCACAGAGGACCTCCTATAATGAGCCAACAGATATTGCCAATATACTGGCCAACAGATTCAGTGCCAACGTTTCTCCTCTCTCCCCCACCAAAGGACCAATCACAATACCAGTAGATTGCCAGGCACCTAGTATTAATGCTGCACAGGTTAAAATGGCACTGTCCAAGGCCAAGAATACAGCTTCTATGGGACCTGACAATATCCCTGGCTATGTTCTACATGAACTACAGAGTGAACTGGCACCTCACGTGTGTGTCCTGTTTAATCACAGCCTCACCTCAGGCTTTATCCCTACCGAATGGTGCACTGCTATAGTCGTCCCTCTCCATAAAGGAGGAGCGACTGCAGACCCTGGGATCTATTGCCCCATTAGCCTGACAAGTCTGATATGCAAAGCTATGGAACACATCATCATGGATCTAATAAACAAGGATATGGGGAATCTCCAAACTCTGGATCCCACACAGTTTGGTTTTGTGAAGGGTAGATCATGCCTACTCAACTTGGTTGACTTCATTGAGTCAGTCAGCAGAGCTGTGGATGAAGGCAAGGTGGTTCATACAGCCTACCTTGGCCTGGCCAAGGCCTTTGATACCATTCCTCACTCAGGAATCATAGAAAAACTCACTAAGCTAGGTATCAACCCCTATATCACTAGGTGGGTTGCAAACTGGCTCACAGATAGAACCCACAGTGTGAAAGTTGCTGACTCCAAGTCAGACTGCCGACCAGTCATGAGTGAAGTCCCACAGGGATCAGTCCTGGATCCTCTCCTGTTTAGTATCTACTTCTCAGAAGTCCAGTCCAACATGAAGGGACTCTGGCTGACAAAGTTCGCCGACGATTGCAAGTAGGGAAACATTATTAACCCCCCCAAGTGATGTTGACATCTTACAGAAAGGCCTCACTGAGACCAACGACTGGTGTCAGAACCATGGCCTTAAGCTCAATGCCAAAAAATGTGTCGTCATCCCCTTTGGAAAAAACAGTTCCCTTGAACTACCACATCGATGATAGTCCAATGAACACAGAAGGCATTATAAGAGATCTGGGAACACAGATTGACAGCAACCTCTCTTTTGATCACCACACTGTCACTGTGGTCAGAAAGTCCTTCTATGTGGCATATCTCATTACTAAGGGTTTTGCATCCAGGAAGAAAGAGGTCATTGTCTCCCTCTACTCTTCTCTCATTAGGCCAATCATTGAGTACAATGCCCCATTTGGCATGTACTTCACTAGATATCTGTAACAACTGGAGATGCTGCAAAAGTACCTCACAAAGAGGATCCTAGGCCTTAAACACTTATCCTATATGGACAGACTCAGAAACTCCAACTATTCTCTATCTCATATCACCTACTTAGAGGCGATCTCTGCTTGACTTATAAAGCCATGTCTGACCCAGCTCTGTTAGAAATGCTACATCTGAAGAAATCCCAATCCTTCTGCACCACATGCTCCAGAGACATCAAACTCATTACCACAATCAGCAGAACGTGCTGGAGGGACAGGCTCATAACCTAGAGACTACCCATGCTATGTCAAACAAAGCACCTCACTGGCCCTCTTCAAGAGAAATCTTGATGAGTGGATGGGAAACAGAAAATTCACCCCGGTGATCACTCCAGTGGCTCTACTTGATAAAGGCACTAGGAACTAAGGTCAGGTGGCATGACGCCAGGGTAATCCTAAGGGCTAGGCTTGTAATGGCTCCAGGGCTATTAGCCTAGTACACACCTATGGAACCTATAATGGAGGGACAAAGGCCCAAAAATAGAACAGATTTTAAATATTGCTCATATTAACTTAGAAATTTGCTAAAATAAGATTTGTGTTAGCATGTATTTTCAGGATGATATTAAGTCTGAAACTCAAATGTACGTCAATATTTAATGACTTCAGACCTCAGTGATTTGGCAGAAAATCACAGAAATTATGAATAGACCAAAATATGAAGCAAAAATCTGGACATGCTCTGAAAATCTGAACAGTTGAAAGGTATGCCTTTTTTGGTACTCTGCTTTAATCTGCCTTACTTTTAATCTATGTTTATAATAAACTTGAACTTACTATTAATGATGTTTACTGTGAAAGTTTTGCTCCTACTGGAATACTCATTAAGGGATTCTTTACTATGTATTGCTGTCTGTATTCACTTGAGTTGCACCTAAAAAAGAACACTTCAGGGCCAATGTTTCTATCCGGGTAATAAAATATATTCCTGACTAAATAAGTAAGTGCAGTTTTGCTTGCTACTGGTGGCCCTAATTGTTCCATTCTTAAATGTATAGCTTTTTTGTTGTTTTCTTTTGCACTGAATACCATCCTACACAATCTACATTTTCTTTATTGTGATTCTATATGAATGAATAGAAAATGTACCATTACTTGGTGCTGGAATTGTGGTCTCCTGAAGATGAGATGCTGGAATGGGAAAGGTGTGGGTACCACCATGAACCTAAACAATATAGGATAAGTCAAAAAGGTATGGTGAAGAAAAACAGCAAATAAAGGAGTATTTGTGGAAGGGTATATAAAAATGTATGTGCAGATAGGTCCGGTAATATAGTAAGGTGAGAAGCATGGTTAGAATGAAATTACCTTATTTGTAGGAAGAGGTGGTGCAATATGTCTAGAGTGCACATACAAGCAGGCCATATTATTTGGTAGACAGTCTTCTTATCTGTAAATGTCACAAACATTAATGTGGATGCAACTCTGGTTCTGGAGCCTGTATAAAGCTAGGTGTTGTGGTGAGACTGGTGGAAAGAGACATGGATACATGTTGAAGAATAACCATCTTGGCAAGGGCCAGATTCATTCATAAGCAACTTGTCTTTTTTACAGGGTCAATCTAACTACCAATACCAGGTGCAGGTATGAGGGGAATACAGGTACTTTTATCAAATGGCCTAACTTTAAAGAGAGGAGATTTTGTTCAGTCAGGTGTATGACTCCATGCCAAAGATAGGACAATGAATGATGGCAAGGTTAAAGGTCCATGAGGTGAGACACCATGACAGAGTAAGTTACTTGTTCATGAACAGTTTGATTGAGTCTTGCCTTCTGGTCAAATTTTATTTGTGCATTGAATGAAATGTGTCTGAAGGCTGCTTTGCATGAAATCCTTGTAAAATATACATATATATATATATATATATATATATATATATATTTTTTTTTTTTTTTTTTATTAGCGTTAGTACTGGATTTATGGTTTGGATAATTGGGCATGATTAGGGTTAGTATTAGGGTTATATTCAGGTTCAGGTTTACTTTCAGAGTTAGGGATAAGGATATGGATAAGGCTATGGTTAGGTTTAGGATGAATATCTGGAGAATATGTGTAGTTTTATTTATTTTATTTATTTTGACATTTGTTGACCAGGTTAGTCTAACTGAACAGAAGCCCTTTTTTCAGGGGAGACCCGGGGAGAAAAGCTCCAGTAATGTAAATTAAAAGTTACGAATATTACACAACATGAAATAGACGTGATTCAATTAATAACAAATAGGTAGATAAAAAAGAACAGTACATACAGGATAAAGTGTGACAATACTTTGAAGAAGAGTTTATGATATAGCCCTCAGTTGAAGGTTAAGAATGGGTTTGAGCATCTCACAGTACAAACAGAAGATGAACAGAATCCTAAAGATGAGTATATTATGTGTAGTGTTTTAGTGAATGTGTTTGTCAGCAACATGGTACTTAGCTTTCATATTTCAGTATCCTGAAGTGACTAAGTTGTCCTTGATAAGTTTGTTTAAAACAGATGACCCAGACAACTTATAAGACAATAATGAGATAAGAAGCACAGGACACAAACTATACGTTCCTGATAAAGAAGAGATGTCAGGGATGACCTCAGGATACTTAAACTGTAAGCTACAGAACAGAAGAACATGTATGGTGAAGAAAGGTATTTTTTCTAGGACTTGGGAAAATCATGGCCTTTGATTTTAATGAAGTTCAGGATAAATTTATTGAAAAAATCTGAGGTTTAACTTGGAAAAAAGATGAACTAATGATTCTGACTGAGGCTATGGTTCTGTGCCATCAGAACAAAGCAAAGTAATTAGACATATCCTCTAGAGATGGTTCATAAATAGGAGGAGGAGGAGATGGGTGTGAGAATGGAACATGTGCTGGCATTATTTGACAGTGGCTAACTTACATATTTTGGTTCTGAATTTAAGTTACACAAGCTAGTCTAAGAGAGGCATTTCTTTTATTTGTCTTTGAGCTGAGTTGGCTTAGGGTGGTTGTGAACTATAAATGATATTGTGTGTTCATAGGTGCATAGGTTCTTACTAGGCTATTGATCTGTGAAGATTTCAAAAACCCTAGTTTTACATTCCTATGGTAATTTTTAGCAGTCAAATTCTGCATACAAATAACCCAGAGATATATGTTGGGGCATTTACATGTTCCCCCCATCGATGTATGAATTTGTGGTTAGTTATCCTTTCATCCAAATTACATTTGAATAGAGTAAGATAAATACTTTGCTTTATGTGGATTGGAAGATGTTTCCATAAAAGCATTTTTGTCTGTGATGCAAACCTATCCCTCCTTCATGTTCTATTTATTTTGCAAAAGAGATTTCGATCTCTTGAGTGGGTGTTTATAATACCATTGGACTTGCAAATGTGTAACAGGTCTGACAGAACTGGGTTTGTTGAAGCTCTGTATGCAAGGCCTCTCAGCTAAATTTATGAAAAGAACTCTATTGAATATGACAACAGTGAGTAGTCCATTGTCCATGGCAGACATGGTAAGGTGACTCCATAAGCTCCAGAAGGGTAGAGGTTTTCCTGTGAAAGTCGTGTTTATTCTGACTAGCAAAATAAAGTGCATAACTGCTTCTGTTTTTTTTTTTGTCCCCTTTCTGCATACCTCTCAACTGCCACTGAATTTCAGGGATGTTTCTGACTTTATCACAAATTTTAGCTCTGTCCTTATTAATCCCTCCTAAAACTGCTGACGTCTAGAGACATGGTGGTGAGTTACACTTAATAAATAATGACAAGAATTAGAGTTATAGACTTCTTTTACTTATGAAAAATATATTAATTTACATTTTCTTATTCTGTTAACATCTCAAGTTAACAGTACTAATATTTTAAAAATTGTCCCTGATTGCCCTTGCTTATTTCTGGATTTGTCCCTGATTCTGTTGAGATTTGTCCCTATTTAGTTGAGAGCTATACCTTTCTGTCATGTTACCAACCCAGCACTCCAGTGCCCATATTTCCTTATATGCTACTCACCCCTCCTGCGTGACAACGGTAGTTACATTTGAGAGGTGGGCATGCAATGGGGACATTGTAGCATATCTCCTTACCTGCACAGCAGCTCAGTCAGCTCCGCCCTCCCCACCTCCTCTTTCCATCAGCTCCGCCCTCCCCCCACATCCTCTTTGCACCACACCCCTTCCCAGCTGATATATTCAAGTAATTATCCTGCTATGCCATTGGAGCTGCACAAAGTATAGAATAGCTTAGTTGCTCATTACCTTTTTCTATGTTCTAGAAATTTACTGGAAAAGAGAGCTGGCCCTGCAGTTCAGTAAGCCCCTGAGGACAGTTTTGTTTAAAGGTATTTTCCAGCAGAAAGCATGGCAAGAACACAGGACCTATTAATGATAACAATCGTTGAGGTTACAGTGACTCTAGATGTCAGGCACAAATGATGGAAGTCATCAGTGGACAGCCTTCTGGTATGGATGGAGCCTGGCAGAATGGGCTTGTTATGGAAGAACAGGCATAAAGTGTAAAAGAAATATCTTAGAGCTAACAAAATTCCAGCATCTGTATTCTATTCAGGTACTTCTCTTAGTTAGAGTAGATGTTTCTGCAGCAATAATTCATGGTGCCATGGGCGGTATTGCAGGGTTTATTTAAGTTTTATTTCAAGATTTGGATTAATGTGAAATGGTGTTTTGTTTTTCATTTTTTTTTCAGAATGGCAACATTTGAAAGCATTCCCCATGAGGGGATTATTTTAAGAAACATTTGAAATTTCAGATAAACACCTTTTGAATTAAATAAATTAGATCCTCAGTTATTCCACAAAATGAAAGAGGATGTGTACTTTTCTTGCTAGTCTGCTGTTTTAGAATATAATATTTTTTCTAAGAAAAAGAAAGCTGAGAATAATGAGAGAAGCAGAACTCTAACTTTTTCATGTGAATGGACAAAGACATTGCATCATATTATCTGCTGAAAAGAAGTTAATGGTTACTTTGTACTGTCTACTATATGACTAGTGCAATAAATGTCTTTAAATTCATTTAATTAATTGCAGCATTAAAATAAAACAAACAAAAAATACTAAGAAGTCCTTTTCTTCAGAGCTGTTAGTATAGAGATACCATATAATAACAGTTGCTGTAAATGACTCCTGGCGCATTCGCGTTGAGACTTGCCTCGTCTTACAAGCATGCCAATTTGAAATTCTGTATGTGTATCTTAAAAGGAAATTGTATTTTATAGGCATAGATGCAGAAAATTATGTAATTTGTGAAAAACAGGTAATGAATATCAGTTCACAAGGCTGTATTTTGACAATTAAGTATCTCCATTCTATTTGTTTTTCTTTGCTTCCTTTTCTTTTCTTTCCTCTTCTAACTCTTCTGCCCTTTTCTTCTCTTCTTTTAGTTCTTTATATCTCCATTTTGGAGGCTCTAAATAATTTTTGTTCTTTGTTTTCTGTTTCTTATCTTTTTTGCGAGTTGGTGGCGAAGCTTTGATCAGCTTGATTTTTGGTATACAATCATCAGGAAAGATACTGTTTCGACGCATAAGTCTTGTTGGTATGAAACTCATCCCCCCAGAGGTACCCATTCCAGGCGCTACTGGAGATGTCACAGAAAAGATGTTAGTTCTGCGTTCAGACATTAGTGAACTTTTTGAGGGGATTTCCAAAGAACTGCTATCAGCACTTTTTCTTGCTTCATTTTTGAAGTTCAATTTCTTACAAATATCTAGCTGTTGCACAATTTCTGGCACAGCAAATCTTCTTTTTCCCAATGCCGGAGGGCTGCTAGGACAGATAGTTTGGCAGGCAGTAGTTATAAATGGACTAGACAGACTAGTCGTTATTCGAACAGCATGGTCCATGACACCATTGTCTTCTGGATCGTGTGGGAAGTTTATGCTAAAAGCTGACCGTAGTTTTTCTGAAAGCCTGTCACGTCTTGTTTTTATAGCTGTTGCCTTGGCAACTAGGTCCTTTAGCTGTGGCCACTCAGGAATGTATTTGTCACAGAACTGCTCTGCACATGGTCTTTGAATAAGTCGATTGATATGTACAAAAGTTTCAAAGCGACCAGTAATCAGTGCCCATTCTTTGGCTGTTTTCCCTCTATATAAATCAATTGCATTTAGGCAAGCACCTGTGGTACAAAAACAATATGTATATTAAAATAAGATTATACAATTGATATAGTTTGTATGCTATGGATTGTTGACACTACAGAAATTTATTTTTGTACTCGTATATTGGTCCAAGTTAGTGTCCATAATTTGGTAGCATTGATAACATGCTCTTCTTAGGTCTAAGTTCTCAATCAAGCTAACAATTGAAGGTCTTGTAACAGAACAAATGGCAAACACTGAGAAGCAAAGGCATCCCTAATATCTAATTAATCCATTTGTTCTACGACTTTCATGCTGATTATCTCATTTTCATAGCCTCTACTTCAAGCTAGTAATCAAAATATTCCCCTCTCATATTAACTCCTAGTTAGCAACTTAGAGGATAGTAATTAATAAAAGTAACCAGTCTGTGTAAGAAGGCAACTATTTACTTCCTTCTTTTTAACTTAGAAGTCTCCCTTGCATTGCATGCTGTTTGGGTTTTAAATGATGATGGCCCTATCTCTACAATTCCCTGTTCCCTTTCTCCTGGTTACACCTCTGGATATGTGCTCAGTGTCAATTTATTTCCTCATTGTGCTTTAATTATTTTTATGATTGTTCACTAGCAGGCAAACATTTTTAAAGAAAGCTATATGCTCTGGCCCAATTACATGGCTTCCAGAAAAATCACAGAGTTTATACGTAGAAACTGAGGGATTTAAATTTGGGCCTACAAGGCATGTAGCCTTACTTCTCGGCATCTACCTACCAACTGTAGTACAGCCAGCAACATGTCCATCATCCACAGTTTTTTTCTTGACTTCTGGATTCCTTCTTTGCAACACTAGGTTAGACACAGTTAGTGAATATTCTGCCTGGAAATTATTATAAACTTTAAAATGAAAAACAATGAATGAACTTCTAAATAAATTAATGCATTAAACAATTTGTTACCTGATATGGTGCCAAGCTAGAGAAAAATGATTTAAAATATATTTTCTTATTTATTACAGACTGCTGGCACTTTTGTAAACAATTTTTGAACTTTGTTTTAATCCACAATATGTGTTTAACATTGTGACCTTTCTTTCTTTGAGTGTAAATGCAGATCAAAGCAACAGAAATGCATGAAACTTGTATGTGACATGCAAAGTGCAGCATGCTACAGTTTCTCAGAAATGACTTAGTGACCCTGAGCTTCTGTACATGAGTGATGAGTGGAAAAAAAAAATATATATATATATATATGTATGTACAGACACACACACACACACACACACACACACACACACACACACACACACACACACACACACACACAAATATATGCTTAGCAATCTGGCCAGCACAATGTTCAACTTTTTGAGATAAATTATGTTAAATGGTATATAAAACTGCAGGAACAGTACATAGCAGCACCAATACTATGATGAAAAAAACAGAAGACCATCAGCATACTGTAATATAAACTAAATTGTGAAAATAACCATGAGGCATTTTAGTAGCGGACCATACATTCTACCAGATGGTCTATGATGTAAACCAGAATCACACAAAATAGAAATCAGATTACTAGATATAATTTCAGAATCCAAGGAAGCTTGATGGTAAACAAATTAAATAAGCCTGTTGTAAAATTGAGTAAACATGTTTCACCTTTCCTGTCTTATTTTGCCTCTTTTTGCTACTGTATAGTATGCGATGCACTTCTTTGTCACCTTCCTTCTACTTTTTCTGGTCAGAATCTTGGTTACAGCAGACCAAGCATGGCAGCCAAAACCTCCTTTACCCAGCCACAGATTTCAGCATATTCTGGGGTATCCCCCAAATATTTCCAAGCCAGCTATGGAATATAACCCCAGCAGCATAACTGAAGTTTGTTATGGGTCTTCATTCTAGTGAGCCATGATTGAAACAACTCCAGTGGTAACCACAAAGGACATTTTTAAAAAATGTTTGAACTAGCTCATGTAGCGGTTCTCAGTCTGAAGGAGTTATGGGTCTCCTAGATCACAGGAAGCCTAAGCTAGTTAGTGAAGGAAAGCCCAGTGACAAAGCAGGAAACTACACACCCCCCATAGCTGCAACTACACTCTTTCAGTTGGTGCCCACATCTTATGACTATTGGTAAGGATGGTAGCACTGACTGACTGGAAGAACAAGACCACTGTCCACAACCTCAGTTGTCACTTCAAGCATACAAGTCTGCGGCTGCTGCTCCAACCTACTTGTCAGGCTCAACCTGTCTCCTCCTGCCACTGCTTGTGAACAAGATCCCATAGCACTTAAAACTCTATCGCTAAGGGCAGCCGTCTCCCTCTCTTGAATGGCGCAATACCTTCTTTTGTGGGACACTACTATGACTTAAGGTTAAAGATGCTGATTCTCATCTCACTTGCTTCACATCCAGCAGTGAATTGTTTGAGTATAAGTCATTGACCAAAACAACAATATCATGTGTAGACAACAGATATATCTCCTGTTGGCCCTCAGACTGGACACCTCCCAACCATAGCTGAATTTTGTTAGCCTATCCATGAAACTCATGGACAGGATGCACCATACCTTGAACAATTTGAGCTTATTGCCAACAGTGCAAACACAGCTCTAACTCCATTCATTCATTCAGATACAAAATAGTATGCAGTAACAGGCCTTGTACCCATTACTCTCATAAGAGCTTCCACAACACATATCAAAGTATGTGGTCATAACCCTTCCATAAGTCCACAAAATAAATGTAGACCAGATTAAAGAAACTCACACCATCAACTACACATCTGTACAGGGCTAAATAGGCAGTCCAATGTCCAAGAGTCTTGAACAAATCCTCCTAAATACAAGGTCCATCTGCTGGCCAAAGTCTCTTCTCCAGCACTCTGGCATAGATCCTTTCAACGGAGGCTGGGGAGTTTAATCCCCCATTCTTGGAGCATGCTATGTGATCTCATTTTTAAAAAAGTGGACAAAAACCCCGGTACTGCCCCTGTCTACCATTGAGCACAGAAGAAGCACATTAGGAAGGCTACCCCTGCTCTATCCCATGTATTCAATGTCATGGCCAGATTCTATCCAAACCTGTAGTTGTATGGCTAGAGATGCCTCTAACCAGTTCAGTGACTTCTGCAGTAGTGATGGATCTCTGCTCATCGCACCAGAGATTTGGGCACTGCTTTCTGATAGTTGAGTAGTTTTGCTGGGTCAGTGAGTTTCTCAAAATGTTCTGTGTTCTGACAGTCTTCCTAGTAATGTCAGGAGGTCCCCACCCTTAGCACAGCTTGAGTGAGGCTGTACCTTCCCCTCTGCAGGGACAAACAGATTTGCTAGAATTTCTTTGAGGCCACATGACTGTTTCCATAGCTATGTTGTACTGCTCCATTACTCTGTTTTTAATTTGACAACCAGCACATATCATTGTGAGTTTTTTTGCCTCATAGTACATTTTACCTGAATCAAGAAAAACTTCCATGTACATTGTCTAGAAGGTCATGTGAGTGAGAAGCCTGTTTCCACAGTCCACACTGAGAGTCTGACTATCTTGAGCTGGTACTTTCCAACTCTTTATCAGCTTAGATCCTTCCACAGTGAGATGACATTCTACCTCCCTAAAGCTAGCTGCCCCTAGCAGGGTCTTAGTGGTCTCACTTGGTCCCACTCATGCCTATACACTGCATCTGAATTAGCAAACTCCCACCATCTACACAACTAACAACAAGGCTAAATAGGCAGTCATATCCAGCTGTTGGGCAGTGACTGTTTTCCAGCGTGACCCTTCTCTTTGCACAAGATTAATCCACAAGATAGAAACACATAACTACAGATATAATATAATCTTTCCCTAAGCTCACATCTTACATATCAAAATAGGCCCTTGTTAGGATAGATGTGGAAGTTAATCATATCTGCTATGACTCTGAAATCAGTGAAACAAAAGTACTAATTTATGACTAAATGATTTGTATATTTTGATTCAGTAAAGAGTATTCCTTCTCCCAAACTCATTATGGCAGCTGGTGTAGGACATTTGACCCTGACTTCTAGATTAGTGTTTGACTAGCATCCCTGGCACCAAATAGCCAGTTGTGTTGTGATGTAGTGCCTTATTGTCAACTTTCGTATTTCCGACGGACATTGGAATTACTAGTGTTAACCACTCTAATATGGAGGTCAGGGGTTCATGCATCCCTATTCTAGTTACACCTTAGGCCAGGATGCATGTCAGTGTGCAGGTCTATAATTGCAGAAAGCCAAGGATAAGGATTGAAAACAAAGTGGCCCCAGTATACAACAGCACCCAGATCCCATCACAGCATGTCAAGAGGGGTCACTGTCTTAGTGATGGCAACAGCAAGAGTGGCAATAGGGCTGCAGTAGTGATACTAGAGAATAGAAGGAAGAGTGGCAGCTGATGGGCAAGTACATGAGATGAAAAAAAAGAAGTTGATACAAAAGAAATGTAATGATGTGCTGTTTGCATGCTCTGAAACTGGAAAAAAGTTAAACTTATTAAGCTCTTCCCTAGTGTGAGACCTGAGCTTAACAGACAATATTTGACGCCTAGAGGCACAGTAGGTGGTAACTGCAGAAGCGCCTGGAGACGTCACTCAGCTGTAATGAGTTCAAGCCTCAAGGTAGGGACTAAAAGTAGATACTGCTGGCCAGCAAGGAACAGCGGCAGAAGGTAAACAGCTTTTAAAGACTGTTAGAACTTCACTCGGTCACACTTTTAAAACAGAAATTGTGGCAGAATGGACTATCAGAGTTTAAAAGTTATTTTACCTTCTTTCAGAGGAGCACTTCATTTATGCCTGCTATACTGCTCAAACGTCCCTAGTTTTGCAGAACTTCCCTGATATTGCCTCATATGTTTGCGCCACCCCTTATAAAATGTTTAATTTTCTGGTAAATCACTGAGAATTACAGACAGTCACTAATGCCAGACATTAGAGTTTTATAGTTCTTATTGGTCAGGAAATCCATGTTGATATAAAACCTGCTGTTCTATTAATTTGTAAGTGAATTAGAGCAATATTTAAAAACAGCTCCTGATTGAGATATTTTGCCCCCCCCCCCCAACCTTATTTTTGGATTTGTATAGACTTCTTAAGCAAAGAAGCTGAGAGGTATGATTTACCAGCTTTCAAAGCCAGTTTAACATTTCACTATCCTATACATTCTTTTTCTTTTTTTTTCTATAACTGGTAGTACATGAAGCAGATAAAATGTCATGGATGATAAAGAATTAGGACTGAGTCTCCAATCATAGCCCTTTTTTATGTGCTCTCCACATAGATGCCAAGATTCACCCCTCTCGAGCTTTGATGTAGAGGTGAGTTGCTTGGCATCTATATCTGAAACACATAAGCTGGTTATGATTGAAGACCCAGTAATAATCCTCTATATGACATATTATTTCCATGCCAAACAGAGCACATGCTAGTTATATGCATGATACATTATATAGGGTTTATTATGAATGATTCATTCAGAAAAGATGACTGGTTGGGACTATCGTTTTTCAATTAATGCAATACAGCATAACCATAGGGGTCTGTTTGAGTGTGCATCAATTATCATTAGGAGCACAAACTCCCCAGAAGGGCCTGCAATGTCATTGTATATACTTTGCCATGGTGCCGACTGCTATTTGCAAGGAATCAGGAATGCTGATAACAGTGGTATATTTTGCATCACCAAAAATTCAATGCAGCATTTGGAAAAGTTTTAGATTTCTGTCTCAGTCCCAAGCCACCACTTAAATCTTTTTGCAATGTGTTCATCTTTGCTGTTTTCAAGTGACCACTGTGTATATCACCCAGCATTATGGAACATAACTTGGCCAGGATATCTATTCAGTAGTCAGGCAGTAAAATGCATTTACATTTGGACAGCTGCTCTTTTGTAACAGTAGTACCAGGATCCAACAAGTCATTAGCGCAGACCATCCTTCTGTAACTAATTTGTACACTTGTAAAAGTATTGCGTTAGGTCTGGTTTTCTAACTAATGTAATATTACTCCCTCCATTAAAGACATTGTTAAGATTTTCCTCTCATAATCTATGATCCATCATTTTGCCCATTCTAAAGAGTGATTCCCCCACTTTTCCTTTCATCCTGCCAGGGCACTCAAGGGCCAGCTAAGAGAGCAAACCGGTATGGCTCCCATGCATGATGAACCCACTTTCACTCACACATGCAAAAGTATAGTTTACTTCCATTTATCTCTGTTGTCAGACACAGATGCTACTGGCTCCTGTCTGACTCCTGACCTTTACTAAAATTTACATAGGCACTTTGTGTACCTTTTTACTTGTGGTCAGCAATGCCCAGAGTCAGGCAATGAAAACTGGAAAACTGCACATCATTCATTTTCCTGCCGTTATGACCTGTCATTGTAGCATATTTTCCAGTCCAAAGAGGGGAGGTGCAATGTTGCCTGTGTTTGTCCACATCCTAACTTTCATGCTTATACACACAGAAACATACACACATGTACATGCACACACACACACACACACACACACACACACACACACACACACACACACACACACATGCATGCACACACACACACACACACACACACACACACACACACACACACACACATGCGTGCATGCACACACACACACACACACACACACACACACACACACACACACACACACACACACACACACACACACACACACACACACACACACACACACACACACACACACACACCACACACGTGTGTGCGCACGAACACACAGCCTCTCTCTTCTCTCTTCTTTGTTTTCTTTCTTTTTTTTTTTTTTTTTTTACTCAAAGGAATATTTTTTTTCTCCCCACAAAGGAAGACCGTTCAGCTCTCATTAAGAGTTTTTAGAACTTGTCATCTCACTCTTTTGCACTTCCAGTTCCCCCAAGAGATAAACAGCCACCAAGAAGCATTTAGTGCCTCCCTCCTTGGTATATTTTCCAGCAACCTAAGCCCATTTGTTAACATGGGCTGTTGTCATCACAACTGGAAAACTGCCATTTTAGTGATGTTGCTTGCAGTGCCTATCTCTTGGTTTATTATTGTGTGCACAGAAACTCAAATCTGAATAAGTGAAGTCTTCTTATTAACTTGACATCTAGTCATCTGTGAGCATAACATTGTTTATAAATGTTGTTCTTGAAAATACAGACAAATACAGAATGACTGCTCAAGTGACAACTGACAGTATTCATATATCAGATGAGATACAGATGAGAACACAGAGTGGGGGCTGAGGGTAGAAGTCATAAAAGGAAGCGATATATGATTGTTCCCTATAGAAATGTTGGGACTCTCAATACTGAGTCCCAAAACACCAAAAAAAGACCAAACAATACAAGAGAAAAGCAAATATCAAACATTGTTATTTTCCTTTAAACATGTTTTTACATGAGGGAGAGCAAGCACCTCTTCCCAAAATATATATGTACCCACTCTAAGAGTGCCATATCCTGGAGAAAGGTTGAATATCCCAAGAAATGGCATTCTAGGGATTAATACATATAAGTCCAAATCTGAGTCATTCAGTCTCTATAATATTGTGAATTCAGACATTTGAAATGTTTGCCTATATGAACACTGAAAAAAGTAAGACTAAGGCAGGTGGCCACATTGGTCTTGATTCCATATTCTCACCTTCAGGTCGTGGCACCTTACCATCTGACTGTCTCAGCCCTAAAACAGGTGCCATTCTTACTTCCTTTGTAAAATTTTCCTTCCACTCTCTGGTGTGTTTTCCATCAGTCTAAAATGTTAAGAATTGTGTTGCATTGCTCATTTATTGCAGACTCAATAAACTTTTTAGCATGGCACGTGTTCCAGTAGAAGGGGTAGTCTCGTCTGAAAAAATTAGTAAGCTATCTCTGTATATTACCCAGGCACTAACTTGTTATTCTAGGAAACTGCAGTGCATAAAGTGAAATACTCCCTGTTTGTTCAGCCCTGAAACAACTATCAGCAAAGTAGAGCTATTGAAATGTATTCAGACTTCCTCCAGGCAGTTCTGTTATGGCACCCAGTACTTCCTTTGTAAATTACATTTGGTAAACAGGAAGAAATACTTACTGGCTGAGGTACTGACTGGAGCATTCAGTCTGTTTACATCCAGATCCTGATTTAAAGTGTTGTATATCTTACATCTGGCTGAATCATCCCCTGCTTCATCTGGCATGACTCTCCAGGACTTGGCTTCAGCTTCCTGGCTTTCCTTTTACTTACAAACACGTCTCCTACCAGGCAATGAATCCACAGCATTGCTAAACTTGCCCCATCTCTTCCAACATACAAAAAAGAGCAAAGTAAAGAAAAATTTAAATCCTCTTAGTGGGTATCATATTACTTATCTACCAGCCTTCCTTTAACAACTATGTAAACTAAATCCACAGTGTCAAAGGTCATACATATGCATAGCAAGTACCACATAACCTGTACTACAAATAACAGAGGTGCAGTACAGAGTGGCAACATGCCATGCACCTCATGAGATACACCACACAACAGGGATTCGAAAATCGCAATGGCATACAGGAGACAGGCTTCTTTCATAGTCAGCTGACAGGCTGGGTTGCATTACTTCCACAGCTATTCGAGCAGTATGCAGTTTGAGGAGATTTTCATGGGTGGGAGCCATACAAAACACAAACACTCTTACACTGCAGAAATCCAGAGAGCAACATATGCGCCAGTATTTTGTAGTTGTCATTTTGTCTGCATGTTCTACACTTCTGCTCTTCTCTCCCACCAGTTACTGTTTCAGGTTTCTGGTGTAACAAAGCTATTTCAGAGTTGGGCTCGATCTGAAAAATAGATATACTGATGCACTTATTGATACAATTCCAAACCTCTCAATATCTGGCTCGTATGGTCAGGATACACAGCAATATGAAATCATCAAGGAGGTCCAAACATAGAATTGTGCTCTATCATTGCTCCTTGACGCCCCAGATACATGCCTGTTGTTTATTCATGTGTGATTTTCCATATCTCCCCTTTTCATTTTGGATTAATTTGATTTCTAAGTTGAATGGCTTACGTATTGCACCTGTGAATTTGTACTATTAGTACCATTATATGGGCGTACTTTCTTGAAGGTTGTGCGTCAGGGCTGGTAACTCGGCACGTAAAACTCAACTACCAATCATTAGCGGACCGGAGTTCCGCTGTGGCAACCCCTAACCGGGAAAAGCCGAAAAACACAAACAAAGTACCATTATTACTCCAGAGTGTTAATATTTGTCTGCTTTGCTTGAGTTTTTTAGTTGCATCATTACCCATTATAAGCTAAGATATTTGACATTTGCCATATGCACCCAAGGTCTTTGTCCCATTGTTATAATTACTATTTTAGAAATATGCACGCTATTAATAAAAGTAATTTGCAGATGCATAAATGTACATTGCACACTATGGTTATTATGTTCTATTCATTGCAACGATTCATAGTTATGGATTGTGATAATGAAGGGTCTACTTTACGCACTCGAAAGCTGAAAAACACAAATCCAAATAGCGCGACACGTAAAGAGCAAACTGCGAATATGTCGAACGAACGAAACCGCGAAAGTGGAAATATCGAATTTGCATAGTTGGCCCGTCTGTGGCATAGCTCTGTAAGGTAAGTGTGCGATAGTTATGGACCTTAGGGTTAGGGAGGGGTTAAGGTAAGTGCATAGGTAGGTAGTGTATGTAAGGTTTTGTGGAGGTAATGTATGTAAGGTTTAGTGTAGGGTTTTGTTAAGTGTATGTGTGTGGAATAGTTAGTTTGTTTGGGTATAGCTCCGTAGGGGAAGTGTGCGGTAGTTATGGATCTTAGGGTTAGGGAGGGGTTAAGGATAGTGCATAGATAGTTGTGTATGTGGGGTTTAGTGTAGGGTTAGTAGTAGGGTTTTGGTTATTTAATTTAGGGTTAGAAGTAGGGTTTTGGTTAGTGTATGTATGTGTTTTTTTATTGTGTTTGGGTAGGTTGTGTGTTGCGGGTGGTGGGTTGGCCAACTATGACGGTTCGAGGTTTTAAATTTCGCGCTTTAGTATGTTCGACGTATTCGCGGTTCGCTCTTTATGTGTCACGCTATTTAGATTCGGGTTTTTCGTGTTTCGAGCGCATAAAGTAGACTCATAATGAAAAGTGGTGTATTGAAGCCTATCAGCATCTGTGAATGGCATACAGATATGCATAGTACAGAACGGAGTACTTGGGGCACTTGTATTCCAGATGCAGGGAAAATGTTGTGTAGTATAACAGTAGTACACATTGCAAACATGAAAAGCAGCTTAGCAATGTATAATATACCTATATATTTTACTAAGTTATTTTCTCTGTTGTCCTGTGGTCTGTAACCATGCCGAAAAAGCAGCTAAGATCATTGCCATGGCAACAAAAGGATATGGTGCTTTGGATGCTCTCACGATGATTGCATGGCAGCATCACTGTGTAGGGTTGTGAAAAATTGAGACTGTGATAGCAGAATTGTCTATATCACTGGAAACTTTGTTGCCAGCATTTTTTTCATACTGTGCAAAGGAGTTTTGTGTTTGTTTGTTGTTTGTTTCTTTTGTTCTTTTCTGCAGTATGGATATAATGTTCAGCTTTGTATGCTGACCAACATATCAGCAGGGAAGTGGGATTGCTGGGATGGCAAGCATTATACTATTTGTAAATATGCTGTTGGTATACATTGCCTTTTTGGGATAACCCCATATACAGATGGTATAATGCCCGTGCATCACATATGATCCTGGGACATATAATTTTTATGTGTACTTCACGCATGAGGTCCTACAGCTGTAGGATGAGATTACACTGCAAACAGGGTTTTATCCCATTGTGTACCATTTTCTATGAATTAACTATATGCTTCTTACTTCCATAATACAATGGGATAAGACTCTGTATGCTTTGGTATGCTGTTTTATGCCAAACCAGGCATACTCTGCATTGCACAAAACTGACAACAAACACCGACCCACATGTTTCGTGGATTAGATATGTTCCCTTGATTAAATGACAACTGATTTTCCTCTGAAAATTGTTTACTGCATTCTGAAACAGTTTAACTGACATGGACCATTTGCATCAAATGCACTTACACAAGAAGAAAGGGTACTTACCAGCCATCAGAAGTGCTGTGACACATTCTGTTCTTCCTTGCATCGCTGCCTTGATTAAAGCAGTGAAACCACGATTGTCTGTCTGCTCAATGTGTATCTCAGGATAGTAGTTCAAAAGATAGGTTACTACAGTAACATGGCCTAGAATAAAGAAGATAAGTCTTAAATACTGTCCTCTTTAGTCAGAAGTATTTTTCCATATATAAGTAGAAGAATTATGCTATTCGCTGGAGTTCTGTATATAATGGTGTGGCCAAGGAGAACCCAAGTATGTCACTCTATACACTCTTGTCTTATTTATTTATTTTCTACCATCACCTCCATTTTTTTAACTTGAAAGTTGGAACAATTACCAAAACTTGTAAAATAGTTCAACCAGTAATTAAAAACATATTCCAAAACTGATCTTAACACAGGACTACAATGAAGCTAATCAGCATACGAGTCCTGCTTCTTTGAGGATGTAACACCATACAATGTTTATGTGTGTGTGTGTGTGTGTGTGTGTGTGAGTGTGTGTGAGTGTGTGTGTGTGTGTGTGTGTGTGTGTGTGTGTGTGTGTGTGTGTGTGTGTGTGTGTGTGTGTGTGTGTGTGTGTGTGTGTGTGTGTGTATTCAGCAAGGTGTATGCTAAGCAAGTAATAAAGCTCAACAGGGTGGTATTACTGGGGAAATAATGGACTGCCCAAGGGTGGAGAGGTGGGCAGAGGACCTCTCCACCCATGAAATGCCCATTATTTCCCCCATAATGTGCACCCTGGGAGGCATTATAATACTAAGAAAATGAGCTGTCTGTTAAACTGGTTTATATTGTTTTATCATTACCACAGACATGTTTTATACTTTTGATGTAAAATATTTCCTCTGCCTAAGGTTTTATAGTTGTTGTAGGTATGGAACTATTGTTGGTGTGTATGCTTTACATCAAAAATATAGCCACATATATATATTATGTAAGTATTTAACGCCTAAACACACACACACACACACACACACACACACACACACACACACACACACACACACACACACACACACACACACATGCGCACACACACGCGTGCACACACACACACACGCGCGCAAACACACACACGCACACACATACACACACACACGCGCACGCGCACACACACGCGCGCACACACACACACACACACACACACACACACACACACATAGCGGTGCAGCCTCACATACATGTACACACACATATATATATATACACAAATATAAATGTTCCCAGCAATTACAGCCACTTGCTGTTCTTGATTTGCCTTATATTTTTGCTCTGCCATTGTAAAATGTTAGAGCTTCTAGTAAATCTCTGAGGACTGCATTTAATGAGTTCATCGATTATAGGATCATCCTGTGTCTGTAAGGTAAACACCTTAACCATTATGCTAACCTCCCACCTTTAACATCTTCATTCAAATACTCTTGGTACAGTAACTTTTTAAGTGAATTAGGGTATGATTTAGAAGTTGTACCTAACTTTGGGTTTTTGTTATCCCTTTAATGATGGTTTTGCCCAGAATTCTTAAGTAGAGAAGTAGAGAACTAAATGGACCCCCCATCTCTCTCTCTCTGAATCTTTTTGCTTCACACACAGACATACATACCTCTCAACTGCTATGATTTAAGTGTAGTGCTATGATTTTGGTCCTCAGATGTAGCCTTGCTCCTTTAGATTCACTGATGTTCTTCATAAAGTCCCTTCTAGATTCACTGATATTTTTCATAAAGTCAAACCCATTTTTGGGTACATACTTTATTAAAGAAAATAAATTAAGTTTATAGAAAGATTTCCTATCAC